>NC_047108.1:60037454-60117454 GCF_902500255.1 Thalassophryne amazonica
GTTCCACTCAGTTCCTTCTGCTAACCAAATCTGTCATGTCAATCCCAAATTACAAAAACTGGATTTAGTCAAAGTCAGCTTTTGGAAATAAGTGAGACATTCCTTTGCTGAGTTGATCTGAGGTTGTCTCAGTGCTCATGAATACTTGTAGTACAACAACAAACAAACATCTTTGCTCTGACAACCACGAGGAACCTCAGATGATCACAGCCCTTTGGTTAGTTGATTTGTAACAGTTTTCAAACACTGGTACACAACTCATTCACTGACTGAGCTGTGTGCATGTCCCCACAGTCCTCTCGGCTGGTCTGGTGGCATCAGTCCTTAAAGGACCTTCATACAGCTTGATATAATCTGTCACAAAGGTCAGACTGTTTGAACTGATTCTCTGTGCTCAGGGAATCAAAGCTATGAGTCACTCTGTCCTATGGGGAGCAGTAAGGAGAGGGCAAGAAAATTAGGATCATCACAAAATACAGGATGTGCTATGGATGACGCTCGGCTGAGATCTGTGTTCTGAGATCTAAAACCTAAATATACTCAATGGTACAAATTCTATTTTCTTTCTGATATTAAATAAATTTTACCAATATTGTGCTTGAGATTCTGCACTATTGCTTGTTTGGTTGTGTTTTCAAATTTTAGTACATTGATTGATTAAGTTATTTGGTTTGTGCACATTTCTATTGTATTGTTATGAGTATACACTGGCGGTCCTAGAGTGATTTCTCCCCGGGCGAAACCCCCTGCGTGCCCCCCCCGCGCACACTAACGTGGCCACCACCTCCGCCCCACCACCCATGAAAACACTAACTTCGTCCAGAACACCCACAATCCCACAAATTAACTCACAACAGCTATTTTCAAGAACAAATTTCCGGTTTTAATGTCTACTGCAATAACAAACACAAAGATAAACAATAATTACTTCAATAAAGTTTTTGAACATAAAAAAACAAAAGACTCAGTGACTTCACAACTATGTACAGTGCAGGTATTTAAGAAAGCACACCTGCACTACAGCACCACCCGATGGTCAAAATATTGCACGTCATTCAGTTTTACCAACAGAGTGCACTTTGCATTATCATAGAGTACCATTCACCATAATGAACAAGACTTAAACTGTCATTAAAGTCGCACCATATAAATAACAAAAGAAGTTAAACAATCTGTATATTACAGAATACCATGAAGTGACAAAAAATGTACAAAAACAACCCTATACATTAAAGTGGCAAAAATGGTAAAGCGCAATTATGTATCATAAATAAATGAACGAACGACAGAGGTAAATTCTGTACCCATTACTGTACACATAAGAAGAAATAACAAACACTATTGTATATCATAAGTAACAGGAAGCAACAAGTGAAGAAGTTAACACTCTTTAAAGGCAAAAATGGCAAACCACAAAAATTTGTCATAAATAACAAGAAGTGCAAAAGAAGTAAGAGGAAAACAGTCTATATACAAAAGTTTGCAAGAGGGCATCATAATTGTTTGCCACAGTGCTCACTATCCGTGATGTGAAATTCCATCGAGTAGGAGCATTTCTGCGCAACCTTGAGCAGCCTGCAGACTCAAGAAAAGACATCCTCTTTGTGGATTTTGAGAAAAATGTGGCAAACGCAGAGAGTGATGCAAAAAATATTCTGCACTCAGATAAGCATTTAGCCCCCTGAGACAGAACCAGATTCAGTCTGTGTGCATAGCAACGCACAAACATTGCACTGGGGGCTATTGCTTTAACTTTGGCCTGCAAACCATTGAGAGCTGAAGCCATGACAGCAGCCATGGCTTCTTCGTAAGGAAGACTATCAAATGGCTTCGCCAAAATCCGGTCCACAACATTCAAATTGTCTGCCATCATGTGCAGCTTGCTACCTAGCTATCTCGCTAGCTGGGACTGGCGCGAGGCTAGTGGTGACGGTGGAGGAGCTCAGCAGCACCCGCTGCTCAGTAGGGACAGAAACTGCGATAGAAGTCAGAAAGAGTGATAGAAGTCAGTCTCCAAACACAAGCAGCTACAAAAAAACCACCAAAAATAGAAGCTTGATTTGTCGCTAGTCGTTTTTAACAAAGAAAATGCCGCTAAGAGGATTAGGAAAGTCTCCGGTTCAACTCACAACACAATGAAAATTTAAAAATGCTCCCACGGATGTTTACACCAAAACATCGCTGATTCTCTCATTTCGCTGTCAATCAAAAAGGGATTCAGGCTCAGACCTGATCATCCAATCATCATGCAGAAGCTGAGCATCCGGGCCAGCCCACTGCCCCATAGACCCCCAGACACGCTGAGCGTCCGATGGGCGGGACAAAGCCCAGCATTTATCCAATGACTCGTCTCGTTTCGCTGCAGTCTTTGCTTCGCTAAAGCACTGTGAAGCTGCGGGAATACGTAAATCAATACATACTGTAACAGACTTTCTGATGTCTTTGCTTTATTTATTTCCTTTATTTACTGTGAAGCTGCACAGGGTTAATGTTGGCACTGTTGTGTTGCCGTAGGCGGGAGGCGAGGAGCGAAGGGCTCCCGCTTTTGGTGTGTGTGTGTACGGGAACGCGCGCGAGAACGTGCAATAAAGAGGAGCCATGTTGTGGCGCTCTAACGGTTCACAGTGGTCCCATCTCCCTCTTTCTTTTAATATTTCACACCTGTCAAGAGCCCACAGAGGAGCCGCTACATTGGTGGCAGCGGTGGCCGCTTGTGCAGATTGTTGCATGTGTTGGCGTTCGTGCTGAACAGTTATTTTGAGTTTTGACCTTGTTAGCTAGTGCCTCAGTTTAGCTAGCCTACTAACGAGCTCAGTGCTTCTGCGACATGTGGTTTGGGGACGAGGACCCGTCAAAGCCTTATACAGCGTGGACCACCAGGAGCCCACTTGGTGGAGAAGTTAGAGTGGACCTGCCTGCTCCTTTTGCTGGTGATGGGAGCCAGAGCTTTCACAGCTGGGTACGGCAGCTGGAGGTAGCCATCGGGTAGACATCTGTCAGCAGAGACTGTAATGATGAATTGGCGCGCATTCTGCCTACTCGCCTCTGCAAGTCGGCCTTTCTGCTGTGAGACAGTTTTCCTGACGTGGTGAAGAGAGATTATTCTGCTGTTAAAGATAAGTTCGGGTCAGCATTTGGGCAGCGACAGCTCTTGGACCGCTTCAGAGACAGCCTTTCTGCTCGAGTGCGTGCTCCGGGGGAGAGCCTGGAGGTGTATGCAGCGGACGTGAGCCGCCTGGTGGTGGAAGCATTCCCAGACTACGGCAGCAATGCACGGCGAGAAGAGAAGTTTCGGCGTTTCTTAGCCGGCCTAGATCCAGCGTTGAAAGCTAAGTGCCTGGAGCAGGGCGCAACAGACGTTGATGAGGCCCTGACTGTGGCCGAGTGCTGTGAGAATGCCAGGGCGGCACTACAGAGAGACAGTGGGAGTTCAAGCACAGGTGTTTACCTGGGTCAGAGTGCAACTGTCCAGTCTGTGTCTGTGACGGATGGCCTTCAGAAGGCCGTGGAGAAGTTAAATGAGGACATGTGTGTAATGAGAATGGAAATGAGGGAGTTGTACGGAGAGAATCAGAGACTGAGAGCCAGAGATGCCAACAGGACAGATCGTGGTCCTCGCTCTTCATCTGGGGGGCGCTGTAGCTGTGCCTGTGGGGAGTCCGGATGTCAATCCAGAGGGTCTGAGGACAGACGCTTGTGACGCTCTCCCAACCACCCACCTCATGATTACCCTCGCGACAGAGGTTTTTCTCCAACAGCCAGGCCATCCTGGGGCAGGAGTCCCAGTCCTGGTTGGAGGTCCCGCAGAGAGGAGGAGCCGAGGAGACGCGGTGTGCTTTTCTTTCCACAACAAGCATCTGTGAAAGGCGGTCACCAGGGAAACGGACAGTAGCTGGGGTTGAGGCCCGGACGCCAGCCGCTCAGACCGAGGGCCCTGTACAGCATGACATGACTGAGGACGTGACTGAGAGCACCACTACTGTGGACAGTGATCATTCCACATCCTACGTCAGGGGTGTGGTGGAAAGCTGCGAGATCCCTATTTTAGTCGACTTGGGAGCTAATGTCTCATTGATCAGTGCAGATTTTCGAATGTCGGTCCCCGCTTTGAGGAACCGGCCTTTGAAAAAGAACTATGTTAGTTCTCGGGCAGTTAATGGGCAAATGTTGGATACGCTGGGGTCTATTGAATTGACATTCCAATTGGGTCCGACCTGCTGGCAGCATAACTTTTATGTACTGAGGGAGTCGACTAAGAGTGTTCTACTGGGGCTTGATTTTTTGACTAGGAACCGTGCATTGCTGGACCTGGGGCGAGGGGTACTGCAATTAGGGGATGTCGTGGTGCCACTGCTGCGAGGGGGGGAGCTCACCCCCGACTGTTGTAACGTGACAGTGGAATGTTGTGACTATACCCCCCTTAAGTGAGGCCCTAGTGCCAGTGACGATTGGTTCTCTTGGTGGTGCTATGTTGCCTGCTAAGGATTTTGAAGGGTATCTGGAACCCAATGCCCCAGAGTCGACAGGGCTTGTGGTAGCTCACTCTGTGAATAGTGTGAAAGATGGGGTCACAGTAGCACGTGTTCTCAATCCATCTGGGGGAGCCGTGGAAGTGAAGCGGGGGCTGCACCTGGGTCAGTTCCACTCGGTGGAGAGAGATGACCTGGTAGCCCTCCCCAGTATTGCTAATGTTGGGGGCGCCTCACCTCCGCCAGTGAGGAGCACCTTCATCTTAGATGAGTCACCCATTACCATGCAGCAGAAGGAGGAGCTCTCAGGGCTCCTTCTGAGGTTTTCAGATGTTTTCAACCTGTCGGACAGGAACACAGGCAAGTGCAGATTGGTATTGCATCGCATTAGAACCAGTGACCATCCCCCCATTAAACAACGGCCCTATCGCACATCTCCCGAGAAAAGGGCTGAGATTGAGCATCAAGTAGCTAGCCTGCTGGCAGACGGAGTGGTAGTGGAGAGTTGCAGTCCCTGGGCATCCCCGGTAGTGTTAGTGAGGAAGAAAGGGGGACAGTGGAGATTTTGTATCGATTACCGTCGCCTTAATGCGGTGACGATTAAAGATTCACACCCTCTACCACGTGTGGATGACAGCCTTGATTTGTTAGCATGCTCGGCCTGGTTCAGCACACTTGACTTTTCTAATGGTTACTGGCAGGTTGAGGTAGCTGAGGAGGACCGTGAGAAGACAGCCTTTACAACCGGCAGGGGCCTCTACCAGTGGCGGGCCATGCCGATGGGTTTGTCAAACTCTCCGGCCACCTTCCAGCGGATGATGGAGCTTGTTCTGAGGGGTTTGCCCTGGCACATTTGCATAGTATATCTGGACGATATACTGATTTACAGCCGCTCCTTTGGCGATCATCTCCTCCACATCGAGGAGGTTCTGTCCAGGATACAGCAGGCCGGGCTGAAATTGAATCCAAGCAAATGCCATTTCGCGAGGGATCATGTGGTTTTTTTGGGCCACGTGGTTTCTCGGCACGGTCTCCAACCGGATCCCCGTAATACGGACAAGGTGAGGGCCTGGCCCACTCCACGTACCTCGGCGGAGGTGAGAGCATTTGTGGGCCTATGTTCGTATTACAGGAGGTTTGTGAAGGACTTCTCAAAACATGCGGCCCCACCGAGTTACCTGGTGGGTAAGAATGTGCCTTTTGAATGGACAACTGAGTGTGAGGAGGCCTTTTCCTACTTTAAGCGGGTCCTGACCTCCTCTCCTGTGGTAACACTGCCAAATTTCGCACTCCCCTTTAAAGTTTACACCGATGCCTCCAGTGAGGCAGTGGGTGCGGTGTTGGCACAGGATGAGGGGGGGTTGAGAGAGTAGTGGCATATGCTAGTCAGTCCCTCACAAAAATGCAGAGGAGGTGGTCCACTTTTGATAGAGAACTGTGGGCGGTCGTGTGGGCCGTGCGTGAGTTCAAACACTATGTGGGGCTTTCCACTTTCTCTATCATAACTGACCATCGTCCGCTGTTGGGCATCAGGAACATGGCTATGGACAGTGACCCAATGGGTCGTAGGAGTAGGTGGATTTTAGAGCTGGACCCGTTTAACTGGGTCATGATTCACAAGGCTGGTGTCCAGCACAACAACGCGGATGCACTGTAGCGCCGACCAGCTTCTTCCCCCCGAGGGCACCCAGATAGGCTGGCTGGGGAGCTCGCGGTCGCCTCCGTGGGAGAGTCGGGCTGCTCATCGCCTCTCAGGGTGTCCCATTCAGGTCCGGAGGCTGCCTACTCCCTGTCGGGGAGCGACTCTGAGCTCCGGGCCCGGCAACAGGAGGACCCAGATATTAGCACCATAGTGGGGTTGTTGGAATGGAATGCGGCTAAACTACCTCGTCGGCTAATCAAGGGGTCCTCTGCCAAACTGAGGAAACTTGGAACAGATTTCAGCCGCCTAGCAATGGTAGGTGGACTGCTGTGTCGGACTGTGCGGCCGACAGCATCTGGGGAGGACCAAATTCAGGTGGTGGTCCCCTCATCTATGGTGCTGGAGCTCCTGCGACAATTACATGGGGAGCCTACGGCGGCCCACTTCTCGGCGGAGCGAGTGTGGGAGACAGCCCAACGGTCTTACTATTGGCCCTTCATGTTGAGAGACATCAGACGCTGGTGCGAGCAGTGTGAGGCCTGCCAGACCCGCCGGTGTCCTGTTCCCAGACTGAGAGCACCTATAGGGGGGTCTCAGGCGGCCCGTCCACTACAGAGGGTGGCGGCAGACATTTTGGAGTTACCTTTGACCTCCAGGGGGAACAGATACGTTCTAGTGGTGGAGGATTACTTCTCCAAATTTGACAATCTGTACGCCCTGCCAAATCAGACAGCACAGACGGTGGCTCACTGCCTATTTGAGGATTATGTGTTGGTGCATGGGGTCCCCGAAGTCCTTCACAGTGATCAGGGCCGCCAGTTTGAGGCAGAAGTGATTCAGAGCCTGTGTCAGCGATTGGGCATGAAGAAAACACGCACCACAGCACACAACCCCAAATCTGATGGCATGGTGGAATGTCATAACAGGACTCTGATTGATCAACTGGCTAAAATGCTGCTGTCGCATGGGGGTGAATGGGACTCGTATGTGAAGCAAGTGGCTTTTGCCTACAACACTTCTAAGCATTCCAGCACCCAGTTCACCCCCTACTTTCTCATGCACGGGCGTGAAACGCGGGTTCCAGCTGACGTGCATGTACCATCAGGTATTCGAGACTGCGGGGCACAGGGACGCAGGCGGAGTATGTGTCGTCTATGGCAGAGAGGTTGAAGTCCGCATTCGGCTTGGCTCGGCTCAATTTGGCAGAATCTCATGATCGGCAGAAACTGTACTACGACGAAAGTGGCTGTCACCGCGCCTATGGTGTGGGTGCACTGGTGTGGCTGAATAATCCCACTGAAAACCGCACCAAGTTGGCGCCACACTGGAAAGGCCCCTATCAGATTGCTCAGGTGTTAGCTTCAGGTGGGGAAGATGCCCTGACATATCGCATTGTTAACCCTCTGGACTCGATGGAATGAGCCCAGGTTGTTCACCATGACAGACTCAAGCCATACACTCTGCCGCTGCCGACGCATACACCTCCTGCTGCTCCTCTGGCCTGCAGTCCCATCCGGCCAGTCGTCAAGGCCCCGGATGTGGAGGGTCAGTCTCAGGCTGCGAGTGGAGATTATGGACTCTGGGGGGATTTGGGGGCATCAGTGCCCACTCGATCTCATGGGGGAAGAGAGGTACGACCTCCAGCGCACCTCAAAGACTTTATTAGGTTTTAAGTCCAGTGCAGCGCATTTGTTATGATTTTACGGTGATTGGTGGATGCTAATTACATCCAATTATTCAGGAGTCTGTTATACTGTTTTTTTTTGTTGATGTTATTGTTTATTATGATGTATGTGCTTTGTTTACAGTGGTACCAGAAACGAGGACGTTTCGTGTTGAGGGGGGACGTGTGTAACAGACTTTCTGATGTCTTTGCTTTATTTATTTCCTTTATTTACTGTGAAGCTGCACAGGGTTAATGTTGGCACTGTTGTGTTGCCGTAGGCGGGAGGCGAGGAGCGAAGGGCTCCCGCTTTTGGTGTGTGTGTGTACGGGAACGCGCGCGAGAACGTGCAATAAAGAGGAGCCACGTTGTGGCGCTCTAACGGTTCACAGTGGTCCCGTCTCCCTCTTTCTTTTAATATTTCACGCCTGTCAAGAGCCCACAGAGGAGCCGCTACAATACCTTTTTCCTTTGCTCGTTTCTCCTTTTCTTCTTTCTTTTTCTTTCGAAATTGGGCACCTGATGGCTTTGATCGTTTCCTATCCATGATTATGTCTTACTCCGTTTCGACCACCTCCTCGTCCAAACATTGAATGATTCCCCCCTCCCCCTGCACAAACTCTGCACTGTGCAGCGTTGCTCACCTAACGCGGGAGGTGAGATGGGGGGGGGCGCTCTGCCGTAACGTAACCACGAACTCCCCCATCAGGACAACCCCACCCCGGTTTTATTTTTATTTATTTATTTATTTATTTTGGACAGTTTTTTTTATTTCGCACGCTCGTGCCGCCCCAGGCGGCTGCCCGGTCAGCCCGCCTCCAGGACCGCCCCTGTGAGTATATATATTTATATATGTATAGACATTTGTCACCTAATCTACATAAGGTGACAAAACAGCACTTGCAATCTGACCTCAATATACCATGGCCAAAACAAAAATGTCAATAACCTAACCAAAGTGGTAGCTTTAGGCCCCTTCACACATAGTACGAATAAGTACAAATCAGGCCGAGTCACGTCAGGACAGCTTGTATGAGCGAACCACGAAAACAATGAGCCGACGGGCAGGCGTGAACGACGCCGCTGCGATGGTTTCCTGGACGCGGGAACATGGGAGCAGCTGCAGCATGTGTAACCACATCGCACAGCTGCTGTGAAAAAAAAAAATGTATGAAAAATACATGCCACCCATGGGATTCGAATCTGCACTTTCCAAAAGCTCTGAGTGCCAGCCAGAAATGTTACCACTAAGCTACCATCACTGTCCTGTAAAAGGTGCCGGAAAATGCCTGATATCAAGAAAGACATGGATGTATTTAAAAAAATAAAACCACACACACCATATAAAAACTCCGCATTTTATTGCTTCTCTATCAAGCGGCCAATACAAGTATGATCCATCTGTTCCTCTGTAGATGACCCATGGTCAAAGACGTGCAGTCATGAAATGACATGAACGAGAAGCAGGGCACTCTTATCACTTCCGCATCTGCTGGCGGCATGTCCAGCCAGCTCCGTGCGCGTGTCCTACCCAACACGCGTGTCTTGTGGACGGCGCGCAGCAGGACAGACGCTGCGTCATGTGGAACAGAGATCACGTGGGTGACATGACATTCAGATCGCCCGCTGCGTGTTATGATCTGACCATGCGTTTCACCTGGGGTAGCCTGTCAATGTTTGTGGTGTGCGCTCACTCACTGCAGCCCATTGCATCAGCGATATATGTTTTTATGTATGTCCACATGAGGACAGCAAGCAGACACACGTGTGTCACAGTGGACAGTTGATAGTTCATGTCCGTCCAAACACGGTGCTTGTTCCCCAGCCGTGACGTCCAAAACCACAGAACTCCACAGATGCTCCTGTCGGCAGACACACCCCCTGTCAGTTCAGTGCACACACCAACATGTCACTGTGTCTGTTTGCAAAGCCACACTCGTTGGGGCACTTAGACAAATTTCACATCCAGCTCAAAAGTGATCATCTGCTGACTGTTGTCATGCTAATAGTGTGAATGGCCACACATTTTCTAAGTGCCACAGGAGTGGTGTTAGATATTCGTGTGTCAGCTGGAATTTGGCCGTGAGAGGGTTTGATAGGCTCTCACAGCGCACACTCTGTCTTTCAGCCACTGTTGTGCACAGATAGTTGTAGCAACAGGTGTGCAAGGCATTGGAGGTAGCTACAATTTTACATGTACTGCAGACGATTCCTGCTTCTTGCGCACTTCATGCGCAATTCAACCACATTCGTACTATGTGTGAAGGGGCCCATAGCCTGGTAGGAGTCAATGTAGGATTACACAGAGGCCAAACATTTATCATGCTGAAACGTACCACGAAAGGATTACAAAAAGGTATAGTTAGACTACCAGTGACTAAAAGGTGTGGAGTTATGCGGCTAACAGCAAAAATGGAGATAAAATTGTTTTTGTTTGTAATGGAGTCAGAAATTAAAGTGCAATTTAGGTGTGTTTAAAAAAATTAATAACATTTTAAAAATCTCCTGCAATTTTCCCATCATTCTAACTTCAGTGAATCAGTTTGTACTATAGTTCAGATCAAGTTTGATCACAGTATTAGATGGCACAATAACATTTTTTTTCTTAGAGTGGTCTGCAGACCACTGGTGGTCTGTGAGCAAGCTCTAGTGGTCCTTGCATATATTGGTGAAGTCTGACATTTTAAAATAATATCATATTCTAACTTAAAAGTGTTTCTCAAGAACAACTCCAAAGTGTAATAGACAGTATGCGACTGAGAACTAGAAAACTATTTATAAAGCTGTCAACATTAGGCTGTAATTTGTGAGATGTGCTGGACGTGCAGCTGCTGAAGTTATCTGTACCCCGATTGCTGTTGTGATGACAACCTGTAGCATTAACTAACTAATAAGCTGTCACCATGGCAGACAAAACAAGCTAAATATTAAATTAATCATTTTTCCTCATTTCTGTACAGTGTGCATTCTGTTTGAAGCTTGTCTGCATTTTTTTCCTTCACTGTTGTGACACTGACAGCACATGCATGAAAATACCTCACATGGAACATTTTAATATATAAATAGGTACATTAAGTTTATATGGATTCACCATCAGCTTTGACCTTATTGTCCATGAATTGTATAAGTTTGTTTTTATATATATGTTTTTAATCACAGAGCTCCATGTGGCACTCCGGACATTAGACTTTTTCAGTCCCTGCAGTAGTTGGAAAAAAAAAAATCTGTTTCTCTTTTTCATGGTTGTCAGTTGTATTTCAGCCCGTGCGTCGGGACGCAGCCGGCGCGGTGCGGCGGCACAGGAAAAACACCTCCGTTGGAAGCCTTAAGGACAAGGTGGAACATGTCCAGCTGTTAAACAATTTCTCAGATACTCACTCAACTGAAAGCCATCAAAAGCCGGCTGGTTTTTACAAATGGTTATCAACACGGAGGTGTTTTTCCTGTGCCGCCGCACCGCGCCGGCACCTGTCCGCACGTCTTTCATGAATAAAATCTCCGGATAAACTGCTGATCCCAACCTCTTCTGAAAGTTCTCTGTTCTCTCATGACGTCCTGGGTCAACAGAGGCTTACATTTGGAAGCTTTCAGCTCGAAACAGGCAGACAGCGGCGGCTCAGGGCGCGTCGCGACGTCCCGCTCCGTGGGCAGTCCTTAAAGCGACAGCAACAGTCCATAATCTCTCATCAGCCGTTAAAATTTTCACGGAAAACCAGCTGAATTTCTCGAATGATGTCCACTTCGATGTGCCTCACAGTTTTTGAAAAAAGTTTGATCAAGCAAAGCATCAGTCTCTCAGGAAGTTGTCAGACAAAGAGATTCCGACGGGAGGGGTGGACCACTCCTCACTCAAAGCCAGCCCACAGGCGAATGACGTAACCGACAGGCATGAAAAAACCTTGAACCCTCGTGCGCATGCGTGAGTTTTTCCACGCCTGTTGGTGACGTCATTCGCCTGTGAGCACGCCTTGCGGGAGGACTGCTCCACCCCCTTCGTCGGAGTTCTGTTTGTGCGGAAAATGGCGGAACGCTTGGAGCAACGCTTTTGCATTAAATTCTGCCAGAAACTTGGCGACAGCCAAGCGGAAACGATTCGAAAAATACAGACGGCTTTCGGGGATGAAGCCATGAGCACCACACGGATTAAGGAGTGGTACAACCGGTTTAAAGACGCACGCGTAACGGTGGAGAGCGAGCCACGCTCTGGCCGACCATCGATGTCCCGAAATGAGGAGATCATTTCTAAAGTAAACGCTGTGGTGATACGGGACCATCGAGTGACCATCCGAGAAATTGCGGAGGAAGTGGACATAAGTACTTTTTCGGCACATTCCATTATTAGAGAAGATTTGGAAGCGAGTGGCTGCAAAGTTCGTGCCGAGGTTGCTGACGGCGAAGCAAAAGCATCTCCATGTGGAAGTCTCACAGGACATGCTGGACTCCATTCACACTGATCCCAGTTTTATGGACACCATTATAACCGGTGATGAGTGATGAGATGGGTGTACGGGTACAACCCAGAAACTAAGTTCCAGTCATCACAGTGGAAGCATTCCACGTCGCCACGACCGAAGAAGGCGCGCCAAGTGCACAGCAACGTGATGGTTATGCTGTTTTTTTTTTACTCCCGTGGTGTGGTACACCACGAGTACGCACCACAGGGTCAAACAGTAATGAAGGAGTATTACAGAGATGTCTTTCATCGCCTCCGTGATGCTGTAAGGCGCAAGAGACGGGAGTTGTGGGCCACAGGAAATTGGCGCCTCTACCACAACAACGCGCCAGCTCATTCCTCCAATTTAATTTGGACTTTTTTGTCTCAAAACCAAACTCCTGTGGTTCCACAGGCTCCATACTCTCCTGACATGGCCCCTTGAGACTTCTGGCTGTTCCCAAAAATCAAAACACCATTAAAAGGAACGCGTTTTGAGACGAGGGAGGACATCATGGCTGCAACGACAGCGGCGCTGTGCACCATCCCGAAAGAGGCGTTTTTGGAATGCTTCCAACAGTGGCAACACCGCTGGGAGAAGTGTGTGGAGTCCCAAGGAGACTACTTCGAGGGTGATTAGGTTTCCAACGCTCCAGGTAAGCCAGTTTTTTCCCCAATATATATATATATATATATATATATATATATATATATATACTATAGCCAAATGCTCTGCAACTCAGTGATTTAGACACTGTGGCTCTTACGTCATTTATAATGAAAATTTCATTGTAAAAAAAAAATTGTTGTTTTTACAGAAAAAGTCTGGCAGCTGTTGTATCCAGGGGAATTCTGTAAAAAATACAATGAATATGTAAATGGTTTTATGCAAAATATGTAAATTTACAGTTTAAACCTGTTGTAATTTTTTTTAAATAAAAACTGTAATTTTCATGGTCCTTTCCTGTTGATTTAGCACGACCATGCTGTTATTACAACAATTTGTTTCTGTAATATTTACACATATAGTAAGTCCCTTCAGCTGTTCCCTTGTTTTCACTCAGGGTCGCCAAAGTGGGTCTGCATGTTGACTTGGCACAAGTTTTACGCCGATGCCCTCCCTGATGCAACTCCACATTACATGGAGAAATGTGCCAGGGGTGGGGTTTGAACTGGGGACATTCTGCACTGAAACCAAGCACACTACTTGGCCTGAGAGAACAGAATCAGCCCACTTCACAGAGATTTGACGAGAACGACCACCATCAGTTTGAAATTCAAAGAGAAATGCTATTTTTGCTGTAACATAACATTTACATAAACATAGATTGAATTTTGTTACTGTCATGTTTAAAAGTATGTTACCTACTAACAAGTGCATTCATTGTTTTCTTTCTTTCTATCTACACTGAACAAAAATATAAACGCAACACTTTTGTTTTTGCTCCCATTTTTAATGAGCTAAACTCAAAGATCTAAAACATTTTCTGTATATACAAAAACTCTTTCTGTCAAATATTGTTCACAACTCTGTCTAAATATGTGTTGGTGAGCACATCTCCTTTGCCAAGATAATCCATCCCACCTCACAGGTGTGGCATATCAAGATATTGCCACACCTGTGACTGTATAGTAAATATAGGACTATGATTTGTCACTTGTATGTTTTCACTCTTTCCTCTCTCATCATATTTCAAACGTTTTTGCAGTCCGTCCACGGGTTAAATTTTGATCATGTAACAAATATGTTTGTCCAAAAAGTCCGCAAATATGGCCAACTTTACAACAAGGAGTCAGAAAAATATGCTCAAATGACCTGGAAATTGTACGTACCATATTGTTGGTTTGGAGGTTGATAATTGTACAAAGAAACGGAGCTTGTTGAGGGACAAGTTAATCCAGAAAAGCCACTGTTAATTATGTATTTTTAAAGACTCCATAGGTTTTTAATGGGCTCAAGATAAAGGTTATCTATAGAGTTGGGTCATTGTCATAAGAGCATTATAGCACATTGCTGCTGTTCCCAGAATGCACTGCACATTAACCTTTCCCACAAACTGTCTGTATGGTCTGCAGTTAGAGGGCAGGAGAGAAAGAGATAAAGTGAGTAGCGGCATGGGTTGTGTGTCACATGTGCTTAACCACAACAAACTGACAACACTGATGAGAGTTACCTTTAATTATTACAACTGAGGTGGTACTGTTAACAAGAAAAGTAATGAAGAACCAAACAGTCTTTTCAGCTCAGGTTCACAGAGGAAAATAGACCTATTGTAATAATGAGTTACAATTAACAACAGCAAAGAAATAAATCGTCCACAACAAGCTGACAATATTCATTGATATCTGCCAGTGGCATCCACAACAACTTCAACAGATGGGGACAGAAATAAAGTTTAAAGCATGTAATCAGAACATCAAACCCAGTTTGGCTGTTCAAAAATACATGTGATTGAATGTAGTCAAAATAAACAGTTTTACAATTTACCAATGCAGCACACGTGTTGGGAAAGTGTAGGAACACGGACCCACAACAGGGGGCGCAAATGAACGGACAATGGAGTAAGTCAAAATAACAAAGCTTTACTGTTGTGAATGTGCACAACGAATACAACCAATCACAGCAATGGACAACAGTCAATTCACAAAAGTGTCGTGTGGGCAGGCTCGAAGATAGGAGACGCCTCTCCAAGGTAAGACCGGAACCACACGGCTTCCTCCGCCACAGGACCCCGGGAATACTGGAGCCGCCAAGTCCCGAACTCCCAGGTGGCCACTGCCTCCGCGTGTCGGACCTGGTACTGCTGGCGAGGAACAAAGGACAGTTAGATGGGGGCGCGTTTGCACCCAGGACTCCGAACAGCAGGGAAGTTACCTCCACCTCTCGTTGGAACAGTAATCCACAAACTAGCACAATCCAAAAAGATACACTCCGTAGCTTCGATACGTTACTTCTCTGGTAGAAACGATATCTCGGCAATGAGGTGGAGGTGCCGTCCTGCTGATATACCCCACAGATGATTGCCGTCAGCTGTCTCAGGTGATGGGTGACAGCTGTCACCGTAGCTGCTCACGTGAGGCGGCGGCGCCCTCTGGTGCCTGGAGCCCGCACTCCAGGCAGGGCGCCCTCTGGTGGTGGTGGGCCAGCAGTACCTCCTCTTCAGCGGCCCACACAACAGGACCCCCCCCTCAACGGGCGCCTCCTGGCGCCCGACCGGGCTTGTCCGGGTGGCGACGGTAGAAGTCGGCCAGGAGGGCCGGGTCCAGGATGAAGCTCTTCTTCACCCAGGAGCGTTCTTCGGGACCGTACCCCTCCCAGTCCACCAGATATTGAAAGCCCCGGCCCATCCGTCGGACGTCCAACAACCGGCGCACTGTCCAAGCCGGCTCGCCATCGATGATCCGGGCAGGAGGTGGTGCCGGACCGGGTGTACAGAGGGGCGAGGTGTGATGGGGCTTGAGCTTTGACACATGAAATACTGGATGGATCCGCAGTGAGGCTGGAAGCCGAAGCCTCACTGCGGCGGGATTGATGACCTTGAGGATTTTAAACGGTCCTATGTATCTGTCCTGCAGTTTTGGGGAGGCCACTTGTAGCGGGATGTCCTTTGTGGACAACCACACTTCCTGCCCGGGGCGATACGTAGGGGCCGGGGTCCGCCGCCGGTCTGCATGGGTCTTCGCCCTCATCCGGGCCTTCAACAAAGCAGAACGGGCGGCACGCCACACCCGACGGCACTTCCGCAGGTGGGCCTGGACCGAGGGCACACCGACCTCTCCCTCAACCACCGGGAACAATGGGGGCTGATACCCCAAACACACCTCAAAGGGGGAGAGGCCGGTGGCTGATGACACTTGACTGTTGTGGGCGTACTCGATCCAGGCCAGATGAGTACTCCAGGCCGCCGGGTGCGCGGCTGTCACACAACGCAGTGTTTGCTCCATTTCTTGATTGGCCCGCTCTGCTTGCCCGTTGGTCTGGGGGTGATACCCGGACGAGAGACTGACCGTGGCCCCCAGTTCCCGGCAAAAGCTCCTCCAGACATGCGAGGAGAACTGGGGACCGCGATCGGAGACGATGTCTGATGGTATCCCATGCAGGCGGACGACATGGTGGACCAGGAGGTCCGCTGTCTCCTGGGCCGTTGGGAGCTTCGGGAGGGCCACGAAGTGGGCCGCCTTGGAGAGTCGGTCCACTATCGTGAGGATCACGGTGTTTCCCTGGGACAGCGGGAGGCCCGTGACAAAATCCAGGCCGATGTGGGACCAGGGGCGATGAGGCACGGGCAGCGGCTGTAGCAGTCCCGGAGCCTTGCGATGGTCGGCCTTGCCCCTGGCGCAGGTGGTACAGGCCTGGATATAGTCCCGGACGTCGGCCTCCAGGGACGCCCACCAGAAGCGCTGCCGGACAACTGCCATGGTTCTTCGCACCCCTGGATGACAGGAGAGCTTAGAGCCGTGACAGAAGTCCAGGACTGCAGCCCTTGCCTCTGGAGGGACGTAAAGTCTGTTCTTTGGTCCAGTCCCGGGGTCCGGGCTTCGTGCCAGGGCCTCCCGGACGGTTCTCTCTACGTCCCAGGTGAGGGTGGCCACGATAGTGGACTCCGGGATGATGGGTTCCGGTGGATCCGACAACTCCGCTTTGACCTCGTCTTCATGTACCCGGGACAAGGCATCCGATTTCTGGTTCTTGGTCCCGGGCCGGTAGGTGATGCGGAAGTCAAAACGGCCGAAGAACAGTGACCAGCGGGCTTGCCTGGGATTCAGCCGCTTGGCGGTCCTGATATACTCCAGGTTCCGGTGGTCAGTGAAAACCGTGAATGGCACGGACGTTCCCTCCAACAGGTGTCTCCACTCTTCAAGAGCCTCTTTCACCGCAAGGAGTTCTCGGTTGCCGACGTCATAGTTCCGTTCAGCCGGGGTCAACCTGCGGGAAAAATAGGCACACGGATGAAGGACCTTATCGGTCTTCCCACTCTGGGACAGCACAGCTCCTATCCCTGAGTCCGAGGCGTCCACTTCAACCACTAACTGGCGACTAGGATCGGGCTGCACCAGAACGGGTGCAGACGAGAAGCGCCGTTTCAACTCCTTGAACGCGGCCTCGCAACGATCCGACCAGGTGAAGGGGACTTTTGGTGAGGTCAGGGCTGTCAGGGGGCTAACAACCTGACTGTAGCCCTTAATGAACCTCCTGTAGAAATTCGAAAAGCCGAGGAACTGTTGCAGCTTCCTACGGCTTGTGGGTTGGGGCCAGTCTCTCACCGCTGCAACCTTGGCCGGATCAGGTGCGACGGAGTTGGGGGAGATGATGAACCCCAGGAAGGACAAAGAGGTGCGGTGAAACTCACACTTCTCGCCCTTAACAAACAGCCGGTTCTCCAATAACCGCTGCAGGACCTGACGTACATGCCGGACATGAGCCTCAGGATCCAGAGAAAAGATGAGTATATCGTCTAGATATACGAAGACGAACCGGTGCAGGAAGTCCCGCAATACGTCGTTAACCAAGGCTTGGAACGTCGCGGGGGCGTTTGTGAGGCCGAACGGCATGACCAGGTACTCAAAGTGACCTAAGGGGGTGTTGAATGCCGTCTTCCACTCGTCTCCCTTCCGGATCCGAACCAGATGATACGCGTTTCTAAGATCAAGCTTGGTAAAAATCTTGGCTCCATGCAGGGGCGTGAACACCGAATCCAACAGGGGTAACGGGTATCGGTTGCGAACCGTGATTTCGTTCAGCCCCCTATAATCGATGCATGGACGAAGTCCGCCATCTTTTTTACCCACGAAAAAGAAACCTGCGCCCATCGGGGAGGTGGAATTTCGGATCAACCCGGCAGCTAATGAGTCCCGGATGTAGGTCTCCATTGATTCGCGCTCAGGCCGTGAGAGGTTGTACAGTCTACTGGACGGGAACCCACTGCCTGGAACCAAATCGATGGCACAATCGTACGGACGGTGGGGGGGGAGTGTGAGCGCCAGATCCTTGCTGAACACGTCGACAAGGTCGTGGTACTCCACCGGCACCGTCCCCAGATTGGGCGGGACTCTGACCTCCTCCTTAGCTTGGGAGCCGGGAGGAACCGAGGAACCTAGACACACCCGATGGCAGGTCTCGCTCCACTGAACCACTACCCCGGACGGCCAATCAATCCGGGGATTGTGCTTCAACATCCAGGGAAAGCCTAAAACCACACGGGAAGTGGCCTGAGTCACAAAAAACTCGATCACCTCCCGGTGGTTTCCTGACACCACCAGCGTTACAGGTGGTGTCTTATGTGTGATCGGAGGGAGCAGGGAGCCATCTAGCGCTCGAACCTGCACAGGCGAGGTAAGCGCCACCAGAGGGAGCCCTATCTCCCTGGCCCATCTGCAGTCCAACAGATTCCCCTCAGAGCCCGTGTCCACCAGTGCTGGGGCCTTCAGGGTTAAATCCTCATACAGGATCGTGACTGGGAGTCGTGTAGCAATGTGGGTGTGTCCCACGTGAATGTCTCGGCCCACCCCTAGCCCAGTCTCTAGGGGCGGGCGTTGGTGTTGTAACCGCTCGGGGCAGTCTCTCACATGGTGCTCTAGTGCACCACAAACAAAACAAGCTCCATGGGCCCGTCTCCTCTGTGCAGCTGGTGCCCTAAATGTTGCCCTACTCGTGTCCATAGCTTCGTCAGTAGGGGGAGCTGTGGCCCCACGGAGCGCAGGGGCCGTGGAGCGTGGGGAAGGCGGAGCGCGGTCGGAACCGGAAGGGAGAGGGACGGCGCGTGCCCGGCCACGCCCTTCGTCTCGTTCCCGCCGACGTTCTTCTAACCGGTTGTCCAACCGTATGACAAGATCGATAAGCCCGTCTAAATCCCGCGGTTCGTCCTTAGCCACCAGGTGCTCCTTGAGAACCAAAGACAGTCCGTTTACAAAGGCGGCGCGGAGGGCAGCGTTATTCCAGCCGGATCTCGCAGCCGCGATGCGGAAGTCGACTGCATAAACAGCTGCGCTCCGGCGCCCCTGTCTCATTGACAGTAGCACGGTTGAAGCGGTTTCTCCTCTATTAGGGTGATCGAACACGGTTCTGAGCCCCCTCACAAACCCATCGTATGTCAGAAGGAGCCGTGAATTCTGCTCCCAGAGCGCTGTAGCCCAAGCGCGTGCCTCACTGCGAAGCAGGTTTATGACATAAGCTACTTTACTAGCATCGGTCGCGTACATAACGGGACGCTGTGCGAAGACGAGCGAACACTGCATCAGAAAATCTGCGCACGTCTCCACACAGCCTCCGTACGGCTCTGGAGGGCTTATGTATGCTTCCGGGGAAGGAGGGAGAGGTCGTTGAACAACCAGTGGAACGTCAACGTTACGCACAGGATCTACGGGAGGGAGAGCCGCAGCGGCGCCCGGAGGGCGCGCTTCCACCTGCGCGGCGAGAGCCTCCACCCTGCGGTTCAGGAGGACGTTCTGCTCGGTCATGAAATCCAACCGAGTCGTGAAAGCGGTGAGGATCCGCTGCAACTCACCGATTACCCCTCCCGCGGACGCCTGCGCGTCCTGTTCTTCCATTGGCCGTTCAACAGCCGGTTGACGCCCTTCGGGATCCATGACGCTGGCCGAGATATCCTGTTGGGAAAGTGTAGGAACACGGACCCACAACAGGGGGCGCAAATGAACGGACAATGGAGTAAGTCAAAATAACAAAGCTTTACTGTTGTGAATGTGCACAACGAATACAACCAATCACAGCAATGGACAACAGTCAATTCACAAAAGTGTCGTGTGGGCAGGCTCGAAGATAGGAGACGCCTCTCCAAGGTAAGACCGGAACCACACGGCTTCCTCCGCCACAGGACCCCGGGAATACTGGAGCCGCCAAGTCCCGAACTCCCAGGTGGCCACTGCCTCCGCGTGTCGGACCTGGTACTGCTGGCGAGGAACAAAGGACAGTTAGATGGGGGCGCGTTTGCACCCAGGACTCCGAACAGCAGGGAAGTTACCTCCACCTCTCGTTGGAACAGTAATCCACAAACTAGCACAATCCAAAAAGATACACTCCGTAGCTTCGATACGTTACCTCTCTGGTAGAAACGATATCTCGGCAATGAGGTGGAGGTGCCGTCCTGCTGATATACCCCACAGATGATTGCCGTCAGCTGTCTCAGGTGATGGGTGACAGCTGTCACCGTAGCTGCTCACGTGAGGCGGCGGCGCCCTCTTGTGCCTGGAGCCCGCACTCCAGGCAGGGCGCCCTCTGGTGGTGGTGGGCCAGCAGTACCTCCTCTTCAGCGGCCCACACAACAACACGGTTTGGTTTAAAGTGGAGTGTAATAGCACTTTATAGCATTGCGACATAAGGACATGTCTAAACATATTACAGCTAATCAGGATCAATGATCAGGGTGTTAAATTTAAGCGTGGGCCAGTCTGCAGGATGTTAGCTCAGTTAAGGGGCGGGACATACGCGTTTGGTTGTTGTACTGCATCGTAGCCTGCACATACAATCATTTCCTTGCATATGAAACTGTAACTGGTCTACTCCTTCTCTCCCCCACAAGAAAAAAAAAAAAAAAAAATAGAGTACGCTAACAATGTACCTTCACCAAGGCCCAGCGGTCCTGTGTTTCATCTGTTTGCCAGCAGGACTTCTCAATTCAAAATTCAATTAAACTCTGTGGTTGGGTGTCTCTTAATATCAGTGTCTATCCCCACACGCCTTTTTCTGTTTGGCTCAGCCAAAGAACAACAATGGTCTTTTAATTAATATTGATTATGCAGTCAGAGAGATTATGACTTTATATAATGTGCACTTTTAATTTTGACAAACTTGGAGCAGACAAAACCTCTTGAACCCCCTGTCATCTTTCACAACCCCTTTATAGGGGTTTGGATCCCAGTGTTGGGAATCAGTGTTGGGGAACCCTGTGGACTGTGGCAGTGTCTTCTGTTTATCATTACACTTTGTTTAATGTGTAAATCATTCCGGGCTTGCTGTCCTCTACTGCATTTTTTTATGAAAATGAGCCATTATTTTGCATGTTCCCTGTGATTAGCATGGCAAGCACAGGATTACATAGTCAGTGAGTCAGGGAGTCTACAAAATTTCCATAAGAATCTCCATAAAAATACTGTATATTCAGCTCTTAAATTTTGGATTCTGATAGATACTGGTGAAAACCAGTGAACACTCTATTGTTAGTGCAACAGATAACTGAAGCAATCGTTCCATGGTGAAACAAGCACCAAATTTGGCACAAATACTCCTTAAATATTTATTTATAAATCTTTTGAAAAAACCCGCGTGCCACTTGAATTTTCAAAAGGCAGCCAGGTAGGAGTCAATTGAGGATTTACACAGGGGTCAAAAACTGAAAATGCTCTCATCATATTGAAACCTATACCACGTTATTTGTCTGATCATAACAATTCCAAAATGGTGTAGTTTGGGCTATCTACGAATGAATGTTCTGGAGTTATGGGGTAAAAACAGCAAGAATGGTGACAAAGGTGAGTTTCAGTTTGTACAGGGGTCAAAAGTTAAAGTTATTCCAAGTTTGGTAAAAGGTGGTGCAAATTATTAGTTGAGTTAATAGGGTTTCAAAAAGGAATAGTTTGCACCATGTGCCATCCATAGATATCATGTTATGGAGTAACATATGTCACATGTCATAGAATCCAATGGACGTCAACATTGTTTGACCTTTACTGTGGAGACCAAGCATTCAACACAGTCAAAACTATTCCATTTAATAAACTATTCCATTTAATAATCCTATTAGCTCAACTAGCCGAATTTGGTGCTTGTTTCACCATTTGAACGATTCCACTGTAAATACTGTATATATCTGCTGCACTATGTGGGACATACTGTCCTCTTTTAGCACGCTCAGTGACCATAACACACAACCCCATATCAAAAAAAGGTGGTATGGTATGGAAAATGCAAATAAATAAATAATAAATTAAATACCCACCACCACCACCATCACTGTGGTGATTCTTATATTTACTTTGACTTCTATTTCATTGCAGACATTATAAGCCCAAGATAATGTGTGATAAACATGAATTTATCATTTGTTAATATTCATCTATTCCTGCATTTCAAGCTTGCAACACATTACAAAAAATGTTGGGATGGATGCAGATTTGGGTTAGTAATGAGGTAAAAATAAGTAAGTATGTTATTTCAAACAGGTGATGTCTTTAATCCCTCAGATAGCACTGCATCAAGAACCACCATTCATCAATGTAACCACATGATATAACCACATGAGCAAGGGATTTCTTTGGAAAACCTTTTGTGTAGCACTACAATATGAATTTACATTCATAAATGCTACTTGAAAGTTTACTGTAAAAAAAGAAAAGCCTGATGTTAACTTTGTCCAGAAACGGTATTAACCTCTTTGAACTTTGAGACACCCGCGTTGGACCATCACCCCCCTGGAAACACATATTGTGGTCACACGAATCAGCATTCCAGATCTTTTTTGGAAGAAATGGAGACCATGTCCTCTGGACAAAAGTTAAAAACACCTGCTAAAACGTGTAAAATTCAGGGTCTGTCATGATATGACGATGTATCAGTGGCAAAAGTAATTTACAGTTCTGTGATGGCAGCATTAATGCAGAAAAGTACTTTGAGAGTTTAGAGCAACATATGCTGCCTTCAACACAACATCTTTTCTAGGAACATCAGTGCATTTCTCAACAAGACAATGCAAAACTGCATTCTGCACACATTACAAAAGTATGGCTGAAGAATTAGTGAGTATAGATACTGATGTGGCCTGCCTGGAGTCCTGACCTGTCCCCACCAGAGAATGTGTGGAGAATTTTGAAAGGAAAAATGCAGCTATGACGACTCTGTGATGTTGCCAGTGGTGCCACAGTTACTTTGAAAAGTTACTTTATTAGTTACTTTATACAGTTACTTCATAGTCATTTTATTAACGGCTTTATGCAGTTAGACAACTAGTAAATAATAAGTGATGTAACTAATAAAGTAACTAGTAATCTAACTTGGTTACCAGTTACTTTATTAGTAACATTCAGCAACTGCTGACAAGTTATTTGCATTTGTTAATGAAGTAACTGTATAAAGTAACTGTAAAATATAACGGTATAAATTAATAAAGTAACTTTTCAAAGTTACTGTGGTAACACTGGCTGTTGCGCACACTGTTTCTAGGAAGAATGGAACAAAATCATACCTGTAAGGCTTCACTGCTTGGTATCCCCAATGCCAAAATATCTTTTAAAAGGAACCCCGACTATAACATCAAATTTGTCACAAAATTGAAACACTGACATCTGCTATTATAATATATAGTTAGAAGTGCATAAACAAGTCTTGAATGATATAAAATAGCGTTTATTTATCACGTATTTAAATACTACGCGGCTGCCATGTTTTTGCCTGCGCAATACATTCTGGGGGTGATGACGTGGAAAGGTTTCTGAAATCTTTCATGCAAGCGAAAACAGTGTTAAAGCTAGTTCTTCTACCGAGATAAAATGCCACATTGCGCAGCTTTTGGATGCAATTTTCAGTCTAAGGGCAACAAAGAAAGCGAGGTAAGCCTTCATTGCTTTCCAAAAGAAAGAAAGTTAAGGAAAAAGTGGGAGGATGCTTGTGGAAGAGTGCAGTTGCCGAAAGACCCACGGCTGTGCTCATGTCACTTCCACGCGGATGCATTTGAGGCTTTTCATCGACCTCAGCTAATGAGGGAGCTTGTTGGTGTTTCTGGATACAAACGACGTCTTAAACCAGATGCAGTGCCTGTCATATTTCCCCACAAGAAGAAAAATCGTCCACGAGTAACTAGTGAAAATAGGACTAAAACATGCGAAAGAGCAGCAGATGCTCTCTGTCGGCATCGGCAAGCAGCCCCCACACAGACACCACCTACAATGGCCAACTCTTGCTTGATCAGAGCGCTGATCTTCATTTCTGACAGTATTTTCAAAGTTCTCTTCCTCACACTGCATATCACGCTGTGGTTCGAACTGAAAAGGGTGAACAGAGGAGCTCATCGTTGCTAATCGACGCTAGTTGTAATGTAAACATGGGAAGCTCTGCCCCGTTTGACATCACTGCCCAGAATGCATTGCGTTATAAATAACAATGGCGACCTACGTAGAAATAAAGTTTCTTAAAATATCATAAAACTTGACATTATTTTTGCAAATTTTGTCCCATAGTTATATTACTAATATCACAACAAGTCATATAGAATAAACATGTATTTATAGTCGAGGTTCCTTTTAAGTGTTATGAGAAGAAATTGCAAAATTACAAAGTGGTAAATGCTTCAACTTTTTTGGAATGTGTTATGGGTTTTATATGCAAGAATGTTTTTTTTTATTTTTTTATTTGCATTTTGTATATTATCCATCCTTTTTCTGGTTTGGGGTTATAAAATAAAGACAGACAGGCCTGTCAAGTTTCGTGTGAAACCGTGTTGCTAATCTTAGTGTCCTGACAGCCACTGTTGCTTGTTCAATGTTAAAAACACAACAACCTCATTTGAGAACTTCATGCAATTTTCCAAGAATATTAAGGTTGCTTCTCCCCGACAAAGGGACATTTTTGTTCTGACTCGCGGCCAAACATGAACCATCCCTGCGTTGAATGTCTTATGATCATGCCAAAACAGTCCAGTATGATGCACTCCGAAATAGATCAAAGGAGCAGCAATTACAAAACAGGAAGGAAAAAAAACAAAAAGGTTAGAGATTTGTGCCTTGCCGTGTGTTTGAAAGGTTTGTCACGACTATGTGACGTGTGCAAGTTGTTTGTATTCCACCTGAGATCAGAAAAAGTGTCACCAGAGTGTGACTTGTTGCTAAATGAGGCCAAAGGCAAAGTGTGCCGTATGTAAGCACGGTCACACCTGTGGGCCGTATAGCCACAACAAGCCCGGTTTGTTTATAGCACAAATACAGGTGCTCACACTCCTCTGGCATTTACCTGTAAACAGCACACACGTCCATAGTGAGCCTTAATGCTACACTCTTTAAATGCAATACAGCCACTGTTTTTCAGAGCACAATCCAAAGCTCTGTGTCCTTCAAGCAAAAAATAAAAAATAAAAAATTAACGACAGTCTGTTTTTCTTTTAAAAGAGAGCGGGGGGGGGGGGGGGGGGGGATTGTTGAATAGATAAAAGATCACGGGTTTAGCAATGTGACAGGGTTTTCGTGAGGATGTGCAATCACAAGATGAAGATGAGATAAAGGTGAAAATGATGTTCCTGGAAAATGAACCAAAATAGAGCATCAGCTGGGTGATGATTCTATTCAATGCAATTACTGTTTTAAAAAGATAAACAGTATTTTAAATAATAATAATAATAAAAACGGGGAGGTGATGGTCTAGTGGTTAAGCACTGGGCTTGAAGACCAGAGGATCCTCGGTTCAAATCCCAGCCTGACTGGAAAATCACTAACCACCCTTGTGCAAGGTCCTTAATCCCCTAGTTGCTCCTGGTGTGTAGTGAGCGCCTTGTATGGCAGCACCCTGCCATCAGGGTGAATGTGAGGCATTATTGTAAAGCGCTTTGAGCGTCTGATGCAAATGGAAAAGCGCTATATAAATGCAGTCTATTAAATACTCATTATTTAGTGCCTTGAGGAAAAAACTACATTTCAGGAATGTGCGTACGTGTACACCTGGATATACATGAGTGCTTTCATGAAAACGTCTAATATATGCTTTGAAAAGTGGCAGTGACCTTTTTTGTATGATGATCTCATCCTGCTAAATTGTTCATAAAAGAGGCAGTGGTGCAACGTTCCACTTTGGTGGTGATATCTTTGTGCTTAAACAAGAGGAGCATCATGGTCGTTTAAAGTATTGATCATTATCAGATCCATCTCAAAGACTGTTGTTGATTGTCAAAGGTTCTTTCAGTTAAAGGGGTCATAATAAAAAAAAATGTTGTGGTTGGGGTTTCATGTTAAACACCCGCAAAGTCCCACATTTTTGTGACTGTAGATGCAAAATTTCTCAATTTAGGCCTGAAATGACTCATTTTAGGCCTCTATGATGTACATAACATATGTGCATGTCCAGAAATGCAAGATGTTTGATGTAAAAGTGACAGATGAATGGTTATTTAGGTTGACACAAATGTTTTGTCTGAGCATGTATATAAAACACTTCAGTGGACTCTGAAAAACAACAAGGGTTACTCTCCATCTGCTGGCATCACACAGAAATAAATGTCCACACATTAAATAAATAATGTCAGTTGAAATTTTTGCACAAGAAGTATTTGTTTTTCAATGAAATGTTGCAACAATTCAAATATTCAAAGAAGACACCATGTTCTGCAGTTCACTGGACTTTTAGCATAAAAGTGCTGTTTTACATGAACAAGATATATTGTTTCAACATGTTTTAGAAAATTTACGTGACTTTGCTTGATGGAAAATAGGCAGCACTCAAGAGGCAGCTACAGCTCTGGTGCAGTTTTGCAGCAGTTTTCTGATGGATGTAGCTCATTGTTTAGCTGTTGGCACTGCATAAACTGTGACGTTTCCTCGATGATTTGCCCTGGGATGTTTTGCTCCACAGTTGATTCCTGGGGCTCCTCACTTTCTGGCTCCTCCTGGCTGGCTCTGCTGAAAGAGTTGCAGGGTTCCAGATTGCATGCAGTGCCCTGAAGGAACTGCAAAAAGTTCTCCTCAATTGAAGCCTCGCGGCTTGCCAGCTGCTCCACTTCAGTGGGCCCAACCCGCTTGAAGATGCAAGCCACGTGGCGTCCCAGCTCCTCACGGATCTGCCGGTTCAGGAAGCCGTAGAAGAAGGGGTTGGAGGTGAAGCAGAAATAGCCAATCCATGTGACCACTTCTTCCAAATTGGCCAACGAGACAGGTGAGGTAGACACCACAGCTGAGTAGAGATGGAAGGAGAAATATGGCAGCCAGCAGCAGATGAACTGGCCTCCAACAGCCACAAGAACAACTGCAGCCTTTCCACCAGTGAAGATCCTCTGAGGGGTGGTGCGTGATCCAGTTCCACCAAGGCTAGCTGCCATGGTGGAGTGGCTGCTGATAGACTCTGATCGTTGGCGTGATGTGTCCATCCAGTTTGGCAGGCGGCCATGTTGCATGGCTGCTACCCGGGCCACTTTGAACATACTGCAGTATACAACAAGAATAATCAGTGTAGGACAAAGAAAATAGATGAATGTAAAGATGACCATGAATAATAGGCGTGTTATTCTGCCTCCTGTCCAGTGGAGGGAGCAGTGACTTTGACTAAGAATGAAAGTCGAATTAATCCCCAGACCCCGATCTCCTTGGAACAACCACCCCAGGAGAGGTATCACTGCCATGATAATGGCCTTAATCCAGATTCCTACTAGAACCATTGTCACCACCCCAACGGTCATCTTCACCTCATGGCGCATTGGGTGGACGATGTAGTAGTAGCGTTCCACATTGATGGCACAAATGGAGAGGATGGCAGCGCTCACTAGACACACACTCAAGCAGAGGTAGCTCCGACACAGTGCCTCGTCGAGCGGGATGTGATCTGACACTATCCCCAGAGGCATCAACACCAGTGCTGCCAGCAGGTCCACCAGGCAAAGGTGAAACACAAAGGCAAACTTATGCAGCTGTGGTGTTCTTTTGATGACTACCATCACGGCCAAGTTTCCCACCACTGCGAATACGTCCATTATGACCATAGCATACAACGCCAATGTCTGGGTCACATCTATGCCACCTGGGGTACTCTTAGTGGGCACAGTCACATTAGATGCATTGAGCTGCAGTGCAGCTAGAAAGGAGAGGAGATCAGAGAGAGAAGCGTTCCAGGAGGGGCCCGGTGTGACAAGACGCTCCATGAGACGATAGGATAAGGAGGAGAGAGTCCACTGAATTTCACGGGTCCATCACCCATCCTCCCCTGTCGTAGGGTGTCAGCGGTAGAGTGGTACAGGCCAGGGTGCTGGCTGTCACAGGAGATTTGAGTGGACCATCTGAAAATGCAGCGAGTGCTATCTCACTAACGTAAGCACAGGCATCCGTCTCTCTTCAGTTTGACCTTTGACTGCAAAGATGTGATCTGAAACAAAACAAGATATATTTGTGTTTAAAATAGAAGACTTAACAGTATTCCCTGAAAACTCCCTTCCGTCTGATCATTTCTTAATAACATTTACATTTACTCTGATGGACTACCCAGCAGTGGGGAATAAGTTTCATTACACTAGAAGTCTTTCAGAAAGCGCTGTAACTAGGTTTAAGGATATGATTCCTTCTTTATGTTCTCTAATGCCATATACCAACACAGTGCAGAGTAGCTACCTAAACTCTGTAAGGGAGATAGAGTATCTCGTCAATAGTTTTACATCCTCATTGAAGACAACTTTGGATGCTGTAGCTCCTCTGAAAAAGAGAGCTTTAAATCAGAAGTGTCTGACTCCGTGGTATAACTCACAAACTCGTAGCTTAAAGCAGATAACCCGTAAGTTGGAGAGGAAATGGCGTCTCACTAATTTAGAAGATCTTCACTTAGCCTGGAAAAAGAGTCTGTTGCTCTATAAAAAAGCCCTCCGTAAAGCTAGGACATCTTTCTACTCATCACTAATTGAAGAAAATAAGAACAACCCCAGGTTTCTTTTCAGCACTGTAGCCAGGCTGACAAAGAGTCAGAGCTCTATTGAGCTGAGTATTCCATTAACTTTAACTAGTAATGACTTCATGACTTTCTTTGCTAACAAAATTTTAACTATTAGAGAAAAAATTACTCATAACCATCCCAAAGACGTATCGTTATCTTTGGCTGCTTTCAGTGATGCCGGTATTTGGTTAGACTCTTTCTCTCCGATTGTTCTGTCTGAGTTATTTTAATTAGTTACTTCATCCAAACCATCAACATGTTTATTAGACCCCATTCCTACCAGGCTGCTCAAGGAAGCCCTACCATTATTTAATGCTTCGATCTTAAATATGATCAATCTATCTTTGTTAGTTGGCTATGTACCACAGGCTTTTAAGGTGGCAGTAATTAAACCATTACTTAAAAAGCCATCACTTGACCCAGCTATCTTAGCTAATTATAGGCCAATCTCCAACCTTCCTTTTCTCTCAAAAATTCTTGAAAGGGTAGTTGTAAAACAGCTAACTGATCATCTGCAGAGGAATGGTCTATTTGAAGAGTTTCAGTCAGGTTTTAGAATTCATCATAGTACAGAAACAGCATTAGTGAAGGTTACAAATGATCTTCTTATGGCCTCGGACAGTGGACTCATCTCTGTGCTTGTTCTGTTAGACCTCAGTGCTGCTTTTGATACTGTTGACCATAAAATTTTAGAGCATGCCATAGGTATTAAAGGCACTGCACTGCGGTGGTTTGAATCATATTTGTCTAATAGATTACAATTTGTTCATGTAAATGGGGAATCTTCTTCACAGACTAAAGTTAATTATGGAGTTCCACAAGGTTCTGTGCTAGGACCAATTTTATTCACTTTATACATGCTTCCCTTAGGCAGTATTATTAGACGGTATTGCTTAAATTTTCATTGTTACGCAGATGATACCCAGCTTTATCTATCCATGAAGCCAGAGGACACACACCAATTAGCTAAACTGCAGGATTGTCTTACAGATATAAAGACATGGATGACCTCTAATTTCCTGCTTTTAAACTCAGATAAAACTGAAGTTATTGTACTTGGCCCCACAAATCTTAGAAACATGGTGTCTAACCAGATCCTTACTCTGGATGGCATTACCCTGACCTCTAGTAATACTGTGAGAAATCTTGGAGTCATTTTTGATCAGGATATGTCATTCAAAGCGCATATTAAACAAATATGTAGGACTGCTTTTTTGCATTTACGCAATATCTTTAAAATCAGAAAGGTCTTGTCTCAGAGTGATGCTGAAAAACTAATTCATGCATTTATTTCCTCTAGGCTGGACTATTGTAATTCATTATTATCAGGTTGTCCTAAAAGTTCCCTAAAAAGCCTTCAGTTAATTCAAAATGCTGCAGCTAGAGTGCTGACGGGGACTAGAAGGAGAGAGCATATCTCACCCATATTGGCCTCTCTTCATTGGCTTCCTGTTAATTCTAGAATAGAATTTAAAATTCTTCTTCTTACTTATAAGGTTTTGAATAATCAGGTCCCATCTTATCTTAGGGACCTCGTAGTACCATATCACCCCAATAGAGCGCTTCGCTCTCAGACTGCAGGCTTACTTGTAGTTCCTAGGGTTTGTAAGAGTAGAATGGGAGGCAGAGCCTTCAGCTTTCAGGCTCCTCTCCTGTGGAACCAGCTCCCAATTCAGATCAGGGAGACAGACACCCTCTCTACTTTTAAGATTAGGCTTAAAACTTTCCTTTTTGCTAAAGCTTATAGTTAGGGCTGGATCAGGTGACCCTGAACCATCCCTTAGTTATGCTGCTATAGACGTAGACTGCTGGGGGGTTCCCATGATGCACTGTTTCTTTCTCTTTTTGCTCTGTATGCACCACTCTGCATTTAATCATTAGTGATCGATCTCTGCTCCCCTCCACAGCATGTCTTTTTCCTGGTTCTCTCCCTCAGCCCCAACCAGTCCCAGCAGAAGACTGCCCCTCCCTGAGCCTGGTTCTGCTGGAGGTTTCTTCCTGTTAAAAGGGAGTTTTTCCTTCCCACTGTAGCCAAGTGCTTGCTCACAGGGGGTCGTTTTGACCGTTGGGGTTTTACATAATTATTGTATGGCCTTGCCTTACAATATAAAGCGCCTTGGGGCAACTGTTTGTTGTGATTTGGCGCTATATAAAAAAATTGATTGATTGATTGATTGATTGAAAAATCGATAGCAGTGGAAATATACCATGTGTTTTGAGTTGTACACCCTGAATTTAAACAATATATATTATTATTGCTGTGATTTGATGATCTTTTACAGGATATAAATATATTTAAGATTCTTGTATATCTGTCTTGTATATGTATTTGGAGAACGTTAAGCATCCTACAGTAGGTGTTTGTGTATAATTCAACTAACTCCATATATATCCACAAGGGCAAAGTCTAACCTTATATACACCCTTTTTATGTCATTAGTATGCCATTAAAATCTGAAATATCGAAACATATGTGTTATATATCTTATGATGAATAAAAACCTGATTACACTGTAGGTTTACAGCCCAATGTACAAAGATTACAAACAGCAGAAAATGTATCAATAAATAATGAACTGATCAACATGATGTTACTGTTAAAACATAGGCTCGTCGATCCAGATGAATTCAGTGATATGTGACATTTACTTTTTGTTTTTCATGATGTAAATTATTTCATATTTAGATGTTTTCTCTTTTTTCTTTGCTTTGTTTTTTTTCTATCATGCCTTTTTTTTTTTTTGCACAGTATGTAGGCCAGCAAACAGGTGTTATCACTAAAATAAATCTTAAAATATTGTTTATCCCTGACAATAATTTCATATTGTAATAAATATTAACACATTCTCACATCCAGCTCATCATATTTTTATGCAAAACATTTGTGGTGACAAAATTAATGAATTGATGAATGAGGTTAATATAAGTAGGTTGCAGAGCAGGTAGCTCAGTGGATAAGGCGCTGACCCGCCAATATGTAGACCTGGGTTTGAATCCTACTCATGCTACCCGTCTGTATACAAGAATCTACATTGCCTTAGTCCACTCAGCTAGAAATGGGTACTGACCATGGCTGGGAAAGTAACCTATATTGAACTCATGTCCCGTCCAGGAGGAGTCGTAGACTCTCACCTGCATCACGCTATGAAATCTGAAGATAAGCACCAACGGGCCTCACAGCCTATATAGGGGTTACGTCTTCTTGATTTAGCATTAGCGTTACCCTGGGTGTCAATAAATGATGAGAAGAGGACCTCTAGTTGTCATATATTGATTATAAGGAGTAGATTAGATTAGATAAAACTTTATTAATCCCTTGGGAAGACTCGCTCAGGGAAACAGGTTCCAGCGGCATTGTACAGCAGCACACAGGGTAAGAAGCACTCAGAGTATGAAGAGTAAAAGTAAAAAACAATTTGCAAAATGTAAATACGAATAAAAATACCAGAAATACTGCTCGCTTACTGGCTACTACTGTTCCTCTCCTTCCCATCCACTGTCTTCCTGTTACTCCTCCTCCCCCCGAGTGAGGGGTTGTACAAGTTGTCCCTGAGGGACAAAGGAGTTTTTCAGTCTGTTGGTCAGTCTGTGGCTGAAGAGGCTCCTCTGGTTGCTGATGACGGTGTGCAGAGGGTGACTGGTCCATAATGTCCAGCAGTTTGTCCAGTGTTCTCTTCTCTGCTACCGTCACCAGAGAGTCCAGCTTCATGCCAACCACAGAGTACTGACCAAGTGTAAATATGTGATGAGTTGGGAGGGACAATATGGATTAAATTTTGGGAGGGGGGTATAGAAAGTCTTCTTTAAATCAACTTTAATTAATGCAAATTTAATCTCATCAACTTGTTTGGTGCATCCACCTCTCACAAAGCAAAAACAGATGCACAACTGTCTCTCAAGTTTTACGTCAAAATGCACAAAACGTTTTCCAAATGCAGCCAGTCAACCTGTCAATCTGATGTTACATTTTTTTTCACGCTCCAAACACCTTAAGAGGATGCATTCTGTCCCGGTTCAAAGCAAGAGTTACGAGTATAATTCACTGTATGTTTGACAGATGTGTGTTTTCAGGGGAGCCAGTGCTGCAGGGAGAACCTAAAAACGCACAGCCAACCATATGTCCCCTTAACGGAGTAACGAAGCGAACAGGAGGAGGAAACAAACTGTGAAACTCAGCTGCAATATGAATTACAGCCACTCACACTCACTCGTCTTCACCCGCTTACTCCAGTTAAGGGTCACGGTGGGGTGGAGCCTATCCCAGCAGTGAATTATAACCATCAGTGCATTTAGGAAATAACCCTGTTGTGTCTGATGATTTGCAGACATTAATGCGGGATTTTACGGTTGCAAATTAAGTTTTACCGGTGACACATTTGCACGGTTTATTTTTCTGTAGGTAATTTGGTTGGCGAATCATTGCGAAAGAGTGTGGTTGGCTCGTCAAAGCTTAGGGCCCCTTCACACATAGTGCGAATTTGGTCGAATTGCACAGTAAGTGCAGCAGGAATCATATGCAGTACATGTAAAATTGAAGCTGCCTCCAAAGCCCCGCACACCTGTTGCTACAACTATTTGCGCACACCAGCGGCTGAAAGACAGAGTGTGCACTGCGAGAGCCCATCAAACCCTCTTGCGGCAGGTGTTGGCCAAATTTCAGCTGACACACACAAACATCTAACACCGCTCACATGGCACTTAGAAAATGTGTGGTCATTCGCACTGTTAACACGACAACAGAATGCAGACAATCACTGTCGAGCTGGATGTGAAATTTGTCTAAGTGTCCTACGAGTGTGGCTTTGCAAACAGTGACACAGTGGTGTGTGCACTGAACTGACAGGGGATGTGGCCGCGGACAGGAGCAGCTGCGGAGATCTGTGGTTCTGGATGTCACGGTAAGGGAACACGTACCGTGTTTGGACGGACATGAACTAACAACTGTGCACTGTGATGCATGTGTGTCTGCTTGCTGTCTTCACGTGGACATACATAAAAACATATATCACTGTTTCAATGGGCTGCAGCGTGCACAACGCGCACATTGACAGGATGTCCCAGGTGACCCAGACCATCAGGTCATAATACGCAGTGGGCGATCTGAATGTCACGTCACCCACGTGAGCTCTGTTCCACATGATGCATTGTCTGTCCTGTGGCACGCCGTCCACAACACATGCGTGACGTGCAGGACATGCGCATGGGGTCGGCTGGACACGCCACCAGCAGATGTGGACATGATAAGGGCACCCTGCTTCTCATTCATGTCATTTCATGACTGTACATCTGTGACCATGAGTCATCTACAGAGGAACAGATGGATCATGCTTGCATTGCCCACTTGATAAGAGGGATTCAATAAAATGCAGTGTTTTATATGGTGTGTGGTTTCATTTTTTTTAAATACATCCATGTCCTTCTTGATATCAGGCATTTTCCTGCACCTTTCACAGGACAGTGATGGTAGCTCAAGTAAAGTGGTAGTAAAGTTCTGCCTGGTAATCAGAGCTTTTGGAAAGTGCAGGCTCGAATCCTGTGGGTGGCATGTATTTTTAATTTTTTTATTTTCATAGCAGCTGTGCACTGTGTTCCCGCGTGGACGAACCCTTGCAGCGGCATCTTTCATGCCTGCCCACTTTTGTGGTTCGTTCATATGAGCTGTTCCGCCATGAGTCAGCCTGAGTTGTACTTATTTGTACTACGTGTGAAGTAGCCCTTACTGTTGCAGCAGTGTCTTCATGCCAAACTGGAAATTCTGTGAGCAGACACACAGATTTCTCCATCTCGTCAGCTGCATTGAGTTAAATCCACGGTAAATCCATCAGTCAATCCAATTAAATCCATGCAGTTCTGCATCGTCCTCACTGCACTAGTTTCTGTCGGTTTCAGGTGACAACGCAATTACTTATATCTGCGTAGCAGCGCTACGCAGCAGTGCGCTGTGAGCAGTGCGCTCACGGCGCAGCCTAATACATTAAATGTGAAACGGTTTTAATATTTTGCCACCATTTACGCGATATTTTAGGGTCTGAAATCTCACACCATTAACTAATCAGATTTGCTGGACCAAATGTAATTGGATTAGAATAAACTTTTAAGATTGAATAGTTTCTGCTCATTTCTAGGAGCGTAGTGTCATGCTCTTGTCATGATTCTCTTTTTGCATGCTTTGAAATGAACCATTTGTTCAAGTAACACCAGCTGTGATCTGAAGTTAAGTGTCAGCCAGGATCAATGTTTTTTGTGACCAGTGGAGCATTTCAAAGGCCCTCTGCTGTGTTTATTGTCATAACCTCACCTAGTCCCAACCCGGAGCATGGTGAAACACTGTCAGCTTTTAGTACATTTCCACATGCTGCACACCTGCAGGTGCAAGTTTATGATTTCACAAGCGTGACATTGATCATACCGATGATGATGACCGCACATAATAGGTGTTATTCAGCCGCCTCTGCTGAACAGGTCAAAGGGTCACAGTGGCCTTCAGCCCAATTAAACATAATATCTCTGCTGGGATGCAGCAGGAACTGTGGAAAAACTAGCTGAAGAGTTTTAGAAAAAAAAAAAGGGATGTTAGGCAGCATAACCTGCAATTAAACACCATTAAGGTATCATTTAAATATTATTTTAAAAACCTCAGAAGATGTAAAGATATATCACATAACAGGACAATCTCCTTGTTATAGTGCGCTTTTAACAGCACACACATCAGAGATTTTAAATCACTGTGGCTGCACCATCATAACATGATGCATAAGTTGTGTGTGTGTGTGTGTGTGTGTGTGTGTGTGTGTGTGTGTGTGTGTGTGTGTGTGTGTGTGTGTGTGTGTGTGTGTGTGTGTGTGTGTGTGTGTGTGTGTGTGTGTCCCTGCACTGCACAAACAGGGCAGGTATGCCTGCATGTGATGGTGATGAGTCGCTGACATACCTCAGCTTGGAGCCGGCTCCTTTCTCCTCCGCAGGCTCTGCTGAAAGGAGTCGACCTGTTCCGCTCCCTGTCACACAGCGAATACACACCACGTCACATCCAGAGAGGGAGAGCGAGGAGAGGGGGCACTCCAGTGTCTCCTCCTCACCTGGCCTCTTTCATCATCACCTCCCACACTAACCTGACCACCCTCTCCCCATCACAGACCTCCCTCTCATTTTGGTCTTCGATCCAGGTGGTAGTGGAGGAGGAGGAGGAGTGGAGGCTTATGTCTTCCAGCCTGTGATGCACACTGAGTGGACACACACACAGTCTTCCCCTCACACACTTTCGTGCACACACGTCCTGGCTCCGGCATGCACCCAGGGCATCTGCAGAGCGGTGCGGAGCAGACAGGCGGGTGAGCAGGCAGCACTCATCTCATTTCTCTCTACTGGGTCTTAGTGCCTCAGAATGTCTGGGATCCAACACAATCAGCTACACTTCTATATTCTATTTATAGACACTTTACCCAGACCTGCCTGAATGGACAATCTGGCAAAATGTGCAGATTTGCACAAAATGTCAGAACCTCAGTGGTTAATGTAAATGAGCTGACATTGACCAGCACAACCACCTGGGACAAAACCAATCACCATTCATCTCATATGGTTTTGTCTTGATAAATGTCTTTGCTAATGATATGTGCTGGACTTATTCTTCTATTTTTTATTTTATTTTTTATTATTATTTTGCACTAATTATTTTAGTGTTTTGCCTATTTTTGAAAAGTGCATTGGCTTTGCGATTAAGTTTGCTGCTCTGATCTAGTTCCTGCACAGCAGGGGCGGGGCTAGAATTCACTTTTGGGGTGGCTCCCACTGCCCACGAGATGTCACTGTAATGGCATTCCGAGCCTTTTGAAACAATCTTGTGAACTTATCAACTGACCTGGCACTGAACTATTTTCTACAACACTTAGCCCCCATTTAGTCTACTGATCTGTTTGTTTGTTTTTTGGAAGGTTTCAAAAAAGTCAACACTTTTCTGAAAAAGCATGAAAACATGAATTCATCAAGCATTTCTGAACTGAATTACAGTCTTAAATAATTAATTATTATAGTGTTGTGTTTTGTAATGAAAAAACATTTTTTGAACCAAATGCCTCATTTAGTTTTTTAAGTCTTTTAAATAATATAGCACCTTCAACTGCACCACAGACTAAAACAGTTAAATGTGGTCTATTAAACATTAGGTCTCTCTCTTCTAAGTCCCTGTTGGTAAATGATATAATAATTGATCAACATATTGATTTATTCTGCCTAACAGAAACCTGGTTACAGCAGGATGAATATGTTTGTTTAAATGAGTCAACACCCCCGAGTCACACTAACTGTCAGAATGCTCGTAGCACGGGCCGGGGCGGTGGATTAGCAGCAATCTTCCATTCCAGCTTATTAATTAATCAAAAACCCAGACAGAGCTTTAATTCATTTGAAAGCTTGTCTCTTAGTCTTGTCCATCCAAATTGGAAGTCCCAAAAACCAGTTTTATTTGTTATTATCTATCGTCCACCTGGTCGTTACTGTGAGTTTCTCTGTGAATTTTCAGACCTTTTGTCTGACTTAGTGCTTAGCTCAGATAAGATAATTATAGTGGGCGATTTTAACATCCACACAGATGCTGAGAATGACAGCCTCAACACTGCATTTAATCTATTATTAGACTCTATTGGCTTTGCTCAAAAAGTAAATGAGTCCACCCACCACTTTAATCATATCTTAGATCTTGTTCTGACTTATGGTATGGAAATAGAAGACTTAACAGTATTCCCTGAAAACTCCCTTCTGTCTGATCATTTTTTAATAACATTTACATTTACTCTGATGGACTACCCAGCAGTAGGGAATAAGTTTCATTACACTAGAAGTCTTTCAGAAAGCGCTGTAACTAGGTTTAAGGATATGATTCCTTCTTTATGTTCTCTAATGCCATATAACAACACAGTGCAGAGTAGCTACCTAAACTCTGTAAGGGAGATAGAGTATCTCGTCAATAGTTTTACATCCTCATTGAAGACAACTTTGGATGCTGTAGCTCCTCTGAAAAAGAGAGCTTTAAATCAGAAGTGTCTGACTCCATGGTATAACTCTCAAACTCGTAGCTTAAAGCAGATAACCCGTAAGTTGGAGAGGAAATGGCGTCTCACTAATTTAGAAGATCTTCACTTAGCCTGGAAAAAGAGTCTGTTGCTCTATAAAAAATCCCTCCGTAAAGCTAGGACATCTTTCTACTCATCACTAATTGAAGAAAATAAGAACAACCCCAGGTTTCTTTTCAGCACTGTAGCCAGGCTGACAAAGAGTCAGAGCTCTATTGAGCTGAGTATTCCATTAACTTTAACTAGTAATGAGTTCATGACTTTCTTTGCTAACAAAATTTTAACTATTAGAGAAAAAATTACTCATAACCATCCCAAAGACGTATCGTTATCTTTGGCTGCTTTCAGTGATGCCGGTATTTGGTTAGACTCTTTCTCTCCGATTGTTCTGTCTGAGTTATTTTCATTAGTTACTTCATCCAAACCATCAACATGTTTATTAGACCCCATTCCTACCAGGCTGCTCAAGGAAGCCCTACCATTATTTAATGCTTCGATCTTAAATATGATCAATCTATCTTTGTTAGTTGGCTATGTACCACAGGCTTTTAAGGTGGCAGTAATTAAACCATTACTTAAAAAGCCATCACTTGACCCAGCTATCTTAGCTAATTATAGGCCAATCTCCAACCTTCCTTTTCTCTCAAAAATTCTTGAAAGGGTAGTTGTAAAACAGCTAACTGATCATCTGCAGAGGAATGGTCTATTTGAAGAGTTTCAGTCAGGTTTTAGAATTCATCATAGTACAGAAACAGCATTAGTGAAGGTTACAAATGATCTTCTTATGGCCTCGGACAGTGGACTCATCTCTGTGCTTGTTCTGTTAGACCTCAGTGCTGCTTTTGATACTGTTGACCATAAAATTTTATTACAGAGATTAGAGCATGCCATAGGTATTAAAGGCACTGCGCTGCGGTGGTTTGAATCATATTTGTCTAATAGATTACAATTTGTTCATGTAAATGGGGAATCTTCTTCACAGACTAAAGTTAATTATGGAGTTCCACAAGGTTCTGTGCTAGGACCAATTTTATTCACTTTATATATGCTTCCCTTAGGCAGTATTATTAGACGGTATTGCTTAAATTTTCATTGTTACGCAGATGATACCCAGCTTTATCTATCCATGAAGCCAGAGGACACACACCAATTAGCTAAACTGCAGGATTGTCTTACAGACATAAAGACATGGATGACCTCTAATTTCCTGCTTTTAAACTCAGATAAAACTGAAGTTATTGTACTTGGCCCCACAAATCTTAGAAACATGGTGTCTAACCAGATCCTTACTCTGGATGGCATTACCCTGACCTCTAGTAATACTGTGAGAAATCTTGGAGTCATTTTTGATCAGGATATGTCATTCAAAGCGCATATTAAACAAATATGTAGGACTGCTTTTTTGCATTTACGCAATATCTCTAAAATCAGAAAGGTCTTGTCTCAGAGTGATGCTGAAAAACTAATTCATGCATTTATTTCCTCTAGGCTGGACTATTGTAATTCATTATTATCAGGTTGTCCTAAAAGTTCCCTAAAAAGCCTTCAGTTAATTCAAAATGCTGCAGCTAGAGTGCTGACGGGGACTAGAAGGAGAGAGCATATCTCACCCATATTGGCCTCTCTTCATTGGCTTCCTGTTAATTCTAGAATAGAATTTAAAATTCTTCTTCTTACTTATAAGGTTTTGAATAATCAGGTCCCATCTTATCTTAGGGACCTCGTAGTACCATATCACCCCAATAGAGCGCTTCGCTCTCAGACTGCAGGCTTACTTGTAGTTCCTAGGGTTTGTAAGAGTAGAATGGGAGGCAGAGCCTTCAGCTTTCAGGCTCCTCTCCTGTGGAACCAGCTCCCAATTCAGATCAGGGAGACAGACACCCTCTCTACTTTTAAGATTAGGCTTAAAACTTTCCTTTTTGCTAAAGCTTATAGTTAGGGCTGGATCAGGTGACCCTGAACCATCCCTTAGTTATGCTGCTATAGACGTAGACTGCTGGGGGGTTCCCATGATGCACTGTTTCTTTCTCTTTTTGCTCTGTATGCACCACTCTGCATTTAATCATTAGTGATCGATCTCTGCTCCCCTCCACAGCATGTCTTTTTCCTGGTTCTCTCCCTCAGCCCCAACCAGTCCCAGCAGAAGACTGCCCCTCCCTGAGCCTGGTTCTGCTGGAGGTTTCTTCCTGTTAAAAGGGAGTTTTTCCTTCCCACTGTAGCCAAGTGCTTGCTCACAGGGGGTCGTTTTGACCGTTGGGGTTTTACATCATTATTGTATGGCCTTGCCTTACAATATAAAGCGCCTTGGGGCAACTGTTTGTTGTGATTTGGCGCTATATAAAAAAAAAATTGATTGATTGATTGAAGTCTTTCAAGATCATTGAATCACAACAAAGAAAACATTTTCAGTAACTGTTTATTTGCTGTGTTGTTTCAAAAAACTGAATTATTTGCTGATGCAGTTTTACTTAGTTTACTGGGCATTCCAAAACAGCGAAACATTTTCTGAAGTGTTTATTTATTGCTTCATATAATTTAAAGCTTCAAATTTTTCATAACAAAATTTTCTTAAGCAATTGTTTCATTTGCTTTTCCAAGAATTTCATAATGAAGAGTACTTTCTAACATAAAGCAATTGTTTCACTTACTTTTTCAGGCATTTTAAAGCACTGAATCTCTTCATGACACAAGTTTATAATGTAGTTTTTCAAGTCTGAGAGCTTGGGTCAATACCACACATTACCACAATGATCACACCACAAAACTGCCCCAAGTCCTGGATAACAACCACCCAGACAAACAGCCAGTCCATCCCCACCTCTTGAAAGTAACCATCTATCTGCTGCAGCCAAGCGAATGGTTGACCTTTTCGAGCCCTTGACACGCTGGAAGTACCTGCATGCTGGATTATGCCAATAGAGGCACATCACATGGCCAAAATGTCACTGCTGATATTCCCTCACAATGCAAGTGATACTCCTCATCTGAATCACCCTGCGTAAACCTTCATTTGGAATTCTAGCACCAGGACCCTGAAGGATCAGGACCCTAAAGACTTGCAGCTTCTTTTTTCTGCATATGTGTTGGTATCACCAAACACCTCTGTCCAAACTTTAAAAAACAAGGACCCAGAGACATGAACATCAACATCACTGCAGTGGTATGTGAATGTCTCCACAAGTCTGACATTTTCAATTTCTGATGGCTGAGTCCAGGAGGTCACTGACACCCAAGGCTGGATCTTAGCATGGATCCAAGACAACTGCAGAGTCCTTACTCTATTTCTCAAGTGCTGCAATCAGCCCAGAAGACAAGAAAATTACAGACAAGACCTCAAAAATATTTAATTATTTCTTCTAGAAGACTAGGACTGTGTGAAACCAAAAGAGACTATGACTGATTTATACCATCTGTCAGTTGTGTCTCCAGAAAAGAAAGATGCATAAAGTCTCAAATTATCCTTTTAAGTTTCAAAAGAGAGCTCATCAAGCTCCAAAATAATTCTGAGAGACAACATGGAACTGAAATGACAATCTCACTCATGTCAGAAGAGCAACGTTTGAGCAGTGAACCTTTCCTCTGGGAGAACTTTCATTGATTACAGTATCATTTTTATGGCCAAGGTCAGTAAACCTTTACTCACCAACATATGCAACTGAGCCACTGATCTCCACAACCCGACTCAACACCCAGTCCATGCAAGAGTTCACCATTCTATTGTTTCATCATTATAATCAACCAGTCAATACATGTATTAAGTCAATTCAAATGTCTAGAGATTAATATCTCTTTTACAAGGGAGACCTGGACAATTATAAAGTTTCCCATTCACCTGACCAATTCATTATGAAACAGTGACTAATATTCTGAACCAATTGCTTCATTTCATGTTTTGAGCATTTCATTACTGGCCTGGGAACGCCTCGGGATCCGCCAGTCAGAAGTAGTCAATGTGGCATGGGAAAGGGAAGTCTGGGGTCCCCTGCTGGAGCTGTTGCCCCCGCGACCCAGTCCCAGAAAAGTGGTTGAAGATGACTGAGTGAGTGAGTGACTCATTTCCTGAGGCAGTTGTTGCATTCAGGGTTTCAAAGTTTATTATTTCCTAAAGGCATTGTGTCATTTAGTGTTGAATCAGAATCAGAATTTCTTTATTGTCCCATAAAGGGAAATTAATGAAGAAATTCTGATTCTGAATTTGAGCATTTCAAAATGATGATTTATTTTCAACAGCAACTGATTCAACTAGGCAGTACGGTGGCTTAGTGGTTAGCACTGTTGCCTCATAGCAAGAAGGTCATTGGGTCGATTCCCACCTGTGGCCTTTCTGTGTGGAATTTACATGTTCTCCCATGGTTGTGTAGGTTCCCTCTGGGTGCTTCGGCTTCCTCCCACACGTAGGCAGTGTTGCCACAGTTACTTTGAAAAAGTAATCCAATTACTGATTACTCCTTGAAAAAGTAACAGTTACTTTACTGATTACTCAATTGTAAAAGTAACTAAGTTAGATTACTAGTTACTTTTTTACTTACTTTCCCCAGGTGCCGACAACAACCCTCTGCCACCTCAACATGACAATGATACCTGTTTAGCCAAAACTCGCTTTATAGTCACCCTTTCTTGACTTCAATGAAAATAAATACTTGTTTTATAAAAAGTAAAATAAAGACCACAGTTAAATAGGGATGGGTATTGATAAGGTTTTATCGATATTGATGCCATTATCGATTCTGCTTATTGATCCGATTCCTTATCGATTCCCTTATCGATACCTCATGAATTTTGTACTAAAAGTAGGCTTTACAGGTTTTCTATGTATTTCCTTGAGTCTTAAAGTAAATATGAAATTAGTCACTGTATCATTGATCTCTGCACATAAATAAAAATAAACAAAACTGTGTTTCGCTTTGAAGTTATTAATTCAGACTGAATTCTATCATTCTGTCTTGACTTGTCAGAGAGCCGCGCAAAGTTTGGAGCTGTGTGAACAGAACGGAGGACGATTCTCGTTTCTTTCTCGCACCAAGACAGGAGTCCCAGTTAGTAACTTTAATCCGCACAAAAGTGACTCACAACTCATATTCAGGGATGAAAGTGGTGAAAAACAAAAAAAGCTGAAACCCAAAATTACCCCCCAACACCACCTGCACGAAAATGTTTGAATTCTAGAAGCTCTGAAATGCATCTGGGACTATTCCAGACAATAAACTGGAGTGAGTGCTGAATCCATTTAGTGAGAAAAAAAAATACAACTTTCCTTATTCAAATTCATTCCAGTAGTATTCTGCTCTTACTAGGATGCAGCAGTTTTCTAGTTTGGCAGATAGTTCTGGAGGAAATCACTGAAGAAATTAACAAACTGAAAATATGGTTTGACTGAAACAAACTGTCATTAAACTTAAATAAGACAGGGATGAAATGGAGGTGTGAGAGTCACCAGGTGTTCACAGGAAACATTTATTTCTGTTATGTATTTATTTATTTATTTATTTATTTAGTCGTTATTATATATTTAATGTTGTGTTTCTATTCAGGTTCTTTTTGTCTCTTTCTCTAAAATTGTATATAATAATCATCAGATTATTAATATATAAGCAAAAATAAATTTAAGGAATATTACAATTTGAAAACAAATGCACCCGAACGTGATGACGGCTGCAATTGCTAAATGCTAACTTTTAACATTGAAAATGCCATAGACATGCTAACGCGTTAGCATCGCTCCCGTTTTTAAGTTATAAAATACATCTATCAACTGTTTCAGAAGACCATAACAGGTCGGTTTAACATAGAAAAGGTAAATAATACTCACAGACGTATGCTCTTTAGGGTTTTAGCGGGGGAAAATTAAGCGAAAGAAAGAAATAAACGAAGCAATCGACCAAAGCATTGCTTCAATCTGCAAACCACGCTTCGATTGGTTCAAGGTTCAAAGCAAAGCCGCGCTGCAGAAAAGTTGATTAAGGACCCGCTGCAGGGTCTGTAATCAATGTAGAGAAATTATCATTTTCCTGACAAACACCCGCCAAAACAACGGCCACTCTGAAGGACCGATAACAGAATCGTTAAGCACAAAGCTTATTGATGGCGGTGGATCGAATCATTTCTTAACGATACCCGAAAGGAACCGGTTCTCGATACCCATCCCTACAGTTAAATAAGAGGTAACAGTAAAACTTGGAATTTCTAACCTACATTGTTTATAAATGTAACTATTAAATTCTTTCTAACATTTTTCTAACATTTAAATTCTCTCTAAACATTTTACTTGTCAAAATTATTATTATTATTATTATTAGTAGTAGTTGTAGTAAAAAAAAAAAGGCTTCAAAACTGGACCTTTAATCTAGGGGTGTTGTGGGGGGACACATCCTTGCCCCACGCCCCCATTCCATCTGGATTCGCCCCTGCTTTGGTGTTTGGGCACAAAGAATGGATAACATTTTTTATGCAGAAAACATGACCAGATTTACAGGTATGAAAGTTTTATTGCATTTTCACATCATGTGGTCCTCAGAAAGAGAGTTTAGGTGCATTGGAGTGGAAAATAGTGTTAGTTGTTGACGCGGTGGATCAGCTGTTTTTAACGAGACGATACTGAGCGGCTCAGATCAGAATTCTAAATAAAGGAGAAAAAAGCATAAAAATGTCTGTAAAGCTCAGTGCAGGTGTGCTGTTGTCACCGCGCTTTAAGAAGTGAGGACGAGTCGTAACTGCTGCAGAAACTGCTGCCGTGACCCTTGATTGTAGTAAGCAGGTATACACAATGGATGGATTGATCCAATTACCATTTCAAATGCTTAAGAACAGGAAATCATTTTATGAAGCAATTGGCTTATGTGGTTTAAAGTATCAAACAGCCTCTTTTTTTCCATCAGTATTTGTGAATTATTTTGTAAGTTTAATCCCCTAGCTCCACCTGGGAGTGTTGTTTTGTTTTATGCAACAGTGCCCAATGAGACAAATTATTAACAATTTTCTTTTTAGACCAAAATAAATCCTGGTGTTTTGCAGACATGGGTGTGATAATCCAATTATTTTTAGGTTTCCTCTCAGAGGTAAAATGGTATACAAATGCACACTGGCTCTGAAAATAACACACACTCCCCTGTGGATCTGCTCAAGTGGATCATCCCACACTACAGCATGCGGTGTCTCTTTCATGCACTATATTTCCGGAAAGATTATTTATCAATAGAGTTGCTGCTGCAGCTGGTGGGATCATAAAGCTTGATGACTTCACAAAGTACTGCTTCCTTTTTACTGTTAATTGAACATGTGGTCAATTATCAATCCAAATAGTGAGTTAATGACAAACCTGATTCATTAGTTAGTTAGTTGTTCTTGTTTGTTTATTTGGCGAGGTGGGGTGGGGTGGTAGTTTAGGTATTCTGCTGTGTGCTTCAGTCACTCTGCAGGGGGGAAAAGTGCATAAAAAAGGACCAAAGATTTCAGGAGAAATATGGTAAAGAAGGTCTGTGCTGGGGTGCACGTGGTGATTTTCATCTTGTGACTGCATTTCTGAAAAAGCATGAAAACATGAATTCATCAAGCATTTCTGAACTGAATTACAGTCTTAAATAATTAATTATTATAGTGTTGTAAGTGTTTTGTAATGAAAAAACATTTTTTGAACCAAATGCCTCATTTAGTTTTTTAAGTCTTTCAAGATCATTGAATCACAACAAAGAAAACATTTTCAGTAACTGTTTATTTGCTGTGTTGTTTCAAAAAACTGAATTATTTGCTGATGCAGTTTTACTTAGTTTACTGGGCATTCCAAAACAGCGAAACATTTTCTGAAGTGTTTATTTATTGCTTCATATAATTTAAAGCTTCAAATTTTTCATAACAAAATTTTCTTAAGCAATTGTTTCATTTGCTTTTCCAAGAATTTCATAATGAAGAGTACTTTCTAACATAAAGCAATTGTTTCACTTACTTTTTCAGGCATTTTAAAGCACTGAATCTCTTCATGACACAAGTTTATAATGTAGTTTTTCAAGTCTGAGAGCTTGGGTCAATACCACACATTACCACAATGATCACACCACAAAACTGCCCCAAGTCCTGGATAACAACCACCCAGACAAACAGCCAGTCCATCCCCACCTCTTGAAAGTAACCATCTATCTGCTGCAGCCAAGCGAATGGTTGACCTTTTCGAGCCCTTGACATGCTGGAAGTACCTGCATGCTGGATTATGCCAATAGAGGCACATCACATGGCCAAAATGTCACTGCTGATATTCCCTCACAATGCAAGTGATACTCCTCATCTGAATCACCCTGCGTAAACCTTCATTTGGAATTCTAGCACCAGGACCCTGAAGGATCAGGACCCTAAAGACTTGCAGCTTCTTTTTTCTGCATATGCGTTGGTATCACCAAACACCTCTGTCCAAACTTTAAAAAACAAGGACCCAGAGACATGAACATCACTGCAGTGGTATGTGAATGTCTCCACAAGTCTGACATTTTCAATTTCTGATGGCTGAGTCCAGGAGGTCACTGACACCCAAGGCTGGATCTTAGCATGGATCCAAGACAACTGCAGAGTCCTTACTCTATTTCTCAAGTGCTGCAATCAGCCCAGAAGACAAGAAAATTACAGACAAGACCTCAAAAATATTTAATTATTTCTTCTAGAAGACTAGGACTGTGTGAAACCAAAAGAGACTATGACTGATTTATACCATCTGTCAGTTGTGTCTCCAGAAAAGAAAGATGCATAAAGTCTCAAATTATCCTTTTAAGTTTCAAAAGAGAGCTCATCAAGCTCCAAAATAATTCTGAGAGACAACATGGAACTGAAATGACAATCTCACTCATGTCAGAAGAGCAACGTTTGAGCAGTGAACCTTTCCTCTGGGAGAACTTTCATTGATTACAGTATCATTTTTATGGCCAAGGTCAGTAAACCTTTACTCACCAACATATGCAACTGAGCCACTGATCTCCACAACCCGACTCAACACCCAGTCCATGCAAGAGTTCACCATTCTATTGTTTCATCATTATAATCAACCAGTCAATACATGTATTAAGTCAATTCAAATGTCTAGAGATTAATATCTCTTTTACAAGGGAGACCTGGACAATTATAAAGTTTCCCATTCACCTGACCAATTCATTATGAAACAGTGACTAATATTCTGAACCAATTGCTTCATTTCATGTTTTGAGCATTTCATTACTGGCCTGGGAACGCCTCGGGATCCGCCAGTCAGAAGTAGTCAATGTGGCATGGGAAAGGGAAGTCTGGGGTCCCCTGCTGGAGCTGTTGCCCCCGCGACCCAGTCCCAGAAAAGTGGTTGAAGATGACTGAGTGAGTGAGTGACTCATTTCCTGAGGCAGTTGTTGCATTCAGGGTTTCAAAGTTTATTATTTCCTAAAGGCATTGTGTCATTTAGTGTTGAATCAGAATCAGAATCAGAATTTCTTTATCGTCCCATAAAGGGAAATTAATGAAGAAATTCTGATTCTGATTCTGAATTTGAGCATTTCAAAATGATGATTTATTTTCAACAGCAACTGATTCAACTAGGCAGTACGGTGGCTTAGTGGTTAGCACTGTTGCCTCATAGCAAGAAGGTCATTGGGTCGATTCCCACCTGTGGCCTTTCTGTGTGGAATTTACATGTTCTCCCATGGTTGTGTAGGTTCCCTCTGGGTGCTTCGGCTTCCTCCCACACGTAGGCAGTGTTGCCACAGTTACTTTGAAAAAGTAATCCAATTACTGATTACTCCTTGAAAAAGTAACAGTTACTTTACTGATTACTCAATTGTAAAAGTAACTAAGTTAGATTACTAGTTACTTTTTTACTTACTTTCCCCAGGTGCCGACAACAACCCTCTGCCACCTCAACATGACAATGATACCTGTTTAGCCAAAACTCGCTTTATAGTCACCCTTTCTTGACTTCAATGAAAATAAATACTTGTTTTATAAAAAGTAAAATAAAGACCACAGTTAAATAGGGATGGGTATTGATAAGGTTTTATCGATATTGATGCCATTATCGATTCTGCTTATTGATCCGATTCCTTATCGATTCCCTTATCGATACCTCATGAATTTTGTACTAAAAGTAGGCTTTACAGGTTTTCTATGTATTTCCTTGAGTCTTAAAGTAAATATGAAATTAGTCACTGTATCATTGATCTCTGCACATAAATAAAAATAAACAAAACTGTGTTTCGCTTTGAAGTTATTAATTCAGACTGAATTCTATCATTCTGTCTTGACTTGTCAGAGAGCCGCGCAAAGTTTGGAGCTGTGTGAACAGAACGGAGGACGATTCTCGTTTCTTTCTCGCACCAAGACAGGAGTCCCAGTTAGTAACTTTAATCCGCACAAAAGTGACTCACAACTCATATTCAGGGATGAAAGTGGTGAAAAACAAAAAAAGCTGAAACCCAAAATTACCCCCCAACACCACCTGCACGAAAATGTTTGAATTCTAGAAGCTCTGAAATGCATCTGGGACTATTCCAGACAATAAACTGGAGTGAGTGCTGAATCCATTTAGTGAGAAAAAAAAATACAACTTTCCTTATTCAAATTCATTCCAGTAGTATTCTGCTCTTACTAGGATGCAGCAGTTTTCTAGTTTGGCAGATAGTTCTGGAGGAAATCACTGAAGAAATTAACAAACTGAAAATATGGTTTGACTGAAACAAACTGTCATTAAACTTAAATAAGACAGGGATGAAATGGAGGTGTGAGAGTCACCAGGTGTTCACAGGAAACATTTATTTCTGTTATGTATTTATTTATTTATTTATTTATTTATTTAGTCGTTATTATATATTTAATGTTGTGTTTCTATTCAGGTTCTTTTTGTCTCTTTCTCTAAAATTGTATATAATAATCATCAGATTATTAATAGATAAGCAAAAATAAATTTAAGGAATATTACAATTTGAAAACAAATGCACCCGAACGTGATGACGGCTGCAATTGCTAAATGCTAACTTTTAACATTGAAAATGCCATAGACATGCTAACGCGTTAGCATCGCTCCCCTTTTTAAGTTATAAAATACATCTATCAACTGTTTCAGAAGACCATAACAGGTCGGTTTAACATAGAAAAGGTAAATAATACTCACAGACGTATGCTCTTTAGGGTTTTAGCGGGGGAAAATTAAGCGAAAGAAAGAAATAAACGAAGCAATCGACCAAAGCATTGCTTCAATCTGCAAACCACGCTTCGATTGGTTCAAGGTTCAAAGCAAAGCCGCGCTGCAGAAAAGTTGATTAAGGACCCGCTGCAGGGTCTGTAATCAATGTAGAGAAATTATCATTTTCCTGACAAACACCCGCCAAAACAACGGCCACTCTGAAGGACCGATAACAGAATCGTTAAGCACAAAGCTTATTGATGGCGGTGGATCGAATCATTTCTTAACGATACCCGAAAGGAACCGGTTCTCGATACCCATCCCTACAGTTAAATAAGAGGTAACAGTAAAACTTGCAATTTCTAACCTACATTGTTTATAAATGTAACTATTAAATTCTTTCTAACATTTTTCTAACATTTAAATTCTCTCTAAACATTTTACTTGTCAAAATTATTATTATTATTAGTAGTAGTAGTAGTTGTAGTAAAAAAAAAGGCTTCAAAACTGGACCTTTAATCTAGGGGTGTTGTGGGGGGACACATCCTTGCCCCACGCCCCCATTCCATCTGGATTCGCCCCTGCTTTGGTGTTTGGGCACAAAGAATGGATAACATTTTTTATGCAGAAAACATGACCAGATTTACAGGTATGAAAGTTTTATTGCATTTTCACATCATGTGGTCCTCAGAAAGAGAGTTTAGGTGCATTGGAGTGGAAAATAGTGTTAGTTGTTGACGCGGTGGATCAGCTGTTTTTAACGAGACGATACTGAGCGGCTCAAATCAGAATTCTAAATAAAGGAGAAAAAAGCATAAAAATGTCTGTAAAGCTCAGTGCAGGTGTGCTGTTGTCACCGCGCTTTAAGAAGTGAGGACGAGTCGTAACTGCTGCAGAAACTGCTGCCGTGACCCTTGATTGTAGTAAGCAGGTATACACAATGGATGGATTGATCCAATTACCATTTCAAATGCTTAAGAACAGGAAATCATTTTATGAAGCAATTGGCTTATGTGGTTTAAAGTATCAAACAGCCTCTTTTTTTCCATCAGTATTTGTGAATTATTTTGTAAGTTTAATCCCCTAGCTCCACCTGGGAGTGTTGTTTTGTTTTATGCAACAGTGCCCAATGAGACAAATTATTAACAATTTTCTTTTTAGACCAAAATAAATCCTGGTGTTTTGCAGACATGGGTGTGATAATCCAATTATTTTTAGGTTTCCTCTCAGAGGTAAAATGGTATACAAATGCACACTGGCTCTGAAAATAACACACACTCCCCTGTGGATCTGCTCAAGTGGATCATCCCACACTACAGCATGCGGTGTCTCTTTCATGCACTATATTTCCGGAAAGATTATTTATCAATAGAGTTGCTGCTGCAGCTGGTGGGATCATAAAGCTTGATGACTTCACAAAGTACTGCTTCCTTTTTACTGTTAATTGAACATGTGGTCAATTATCAATCCAAATAGTGAGTTAATGACAAACCTGATTCATTAGTTAGTTAGTTGTTCTTGTTTGTTTATTTGGCGAGGTGGGGTGGGGTGGTAGTTTAGGTATTCTGCTGTGTGCTTCAGTCACTCTGCAGGGGGGAAAAGTGCATAAAAAAGGACCAAAGATTTCAGGAGAAATATGGTAAAGAAGGTCTGTGCTGGGGTGCACGTGGTGATTTTCATCTTGTGACTGCATTCGTGTTTAAGGTGTTGAATAATGACAGAAATAGCAGATACTTGCTCATGCCAGCAGCACCGATCACACAGGAGGGGAACACAATGGTTTCCATAGCAACCCCGACTTCAGCCTCATGTGTTCACTCATCTTCCCCTTCTACCCCACACCCATTCCGCCACCCTCCTGCACCTCCCCATTCCTTCCTGCCCTCCTAAAGGAGATAACAGCAGTGCTCTGACTGCAGGTACTGTAATGAAAAACTAATTGGTAATATGTGCACGTGTGATTAGCAGTGATTAGGGGCGGTTTGTGCATCGAAGCCGTGTCAGGTTTGCTGGGTTTCTTCAGTTTGCCTTTTGAACTGACTAACAGGAGTGAGGTGATTTTCATGCTCAATGACAAGATGACTTCATTGTATTTCGGCTCTCAGCAGTAGGGGGAGCTCTAACATTTAACAAGAACCTCCTGGACCACAGGAAATCTCAGAAAAGGAAACATTGATGGTGCATCTACACAAACACTAATTCATGCTGACGGATCTCTGTGCAGTGGTAATGATGAACAAACTGGGATCACCGTGTTTCACCTGTTTGTTCATCCATGCTCCCGCGGGCATTATGTCCTCTCTCAGGAGCCGCTGGTCTTACAGTCCTAACTTTGCTGACACATTATATGGAAGGTATTAGTTTCTGCTCTTACTCTAATGAAATACCTTGTGAGAAGCTGAATTGTTACCATGGTAATGGCCAAAATCAAGAAACTTCTCTCACCACCCTCATTTCAATAAGTACTTAGACTGGAGACAGATGCTGATCTTAAATGACTCTTTAAATGACAGTAAAAGCCCGGTTCCACCTTTGACCCCAATGATTATAACTTTTGACACAAAGCAGAAAGTTTGACCACATTACACCCATTTTGGCATTTCTTCACTGGCTTGCTGTTCCTGTGAGATCAGATTTCAAGGTTCTGCTACTAGCCTATAAAATTGTTGCACCTCCCTACTTAGCTGACCTAATTAAACCCTACGTACCGGCCCAGACATTGTGTTCTCAGGGTTCAGGACTACTTTGTGTCTCTAGGGTGAATAAGAAGTCTGCGGGTCACAGAGCTTTCTCTTATCGTGTCCCTTTTATGTGGAATGATCTCCCTGCTTCAATAAAACAGTCAGATTCTGTGGAGACTTTCAAGTCCAGAGTTAAGACGCACTTATTTTCCCTTTCATATGGTGAGCACACTGGCATAGTGTGGTACTATGCTTTTTAATCTTTTAATTAATTTTATTAGGAAACGGAGCATGCCGTGTCCTCAACTTTATCTAAATTCTGGGTGTTTTATTGAAGCTTAGGGCTAGTGGCCGGCAATCACCTTAGTATTTCTTTTGTTCTTCTTGTTGCTTAATGCTGACAAGTTATACTGTATTTGTTCTCTTTCTGATGCCTGATTCTGTTTTTTTTTTTTCTCTCTCTCTCTGTTTGAGGTGCGGCTCCATCCAGAGATGGGTGTTGTGTCTGTTTTCTGAAACCCTCCTGTCCTGTGCACCAGCAACATTTCCTGCATATTTGTTTTGTGAATTGTTTTGTAATTTGTGTCTGTAGCATGGCCCAAGCAGAGGGTCACCCCTTTGAGTCTGGTCCGCTTGAGGTTTCTTCCTCAGAGGGAGTTTTTCCTTACCACTGTCACATGTGTGCTTGCTCTGGGGGTTGGTAAGGTTAGACCTTACTTGTGTAAAGCACCTTGAGGCAACTTTATTGTGATTTGGCACTATATAAATGAAAATAAATTGAAATTGAAAAGTGTGTTGTATCTCAGTACATACTGACACAAGAGAGCAAATCCATCTATCCATTTTCTATATCCATCTACTCCAAATAAGGTCACTGGGGGGCTGGAGACTCAGCAGTCATAGCCACTGTGCTACCCAAGACAGCAAATTTTGGGCTGAAATTACTCAGATACCAAGTTTGTAGTGTTTGACCCATCTGAACATTTTTTCCTGAAACCAATCAAAAAATTTTATTTTAAACTTTGATGTTGATGCAGTGACCACTCACCATATCTCAATATCCACTGAGCTAAGAGAACAGATTGAATTGCTCATGGACCCCAAGTTTCTATTATTCTGTGTTGCATCTCAGTATCTACTGATACAAGAGAGCAGATTTTGAGCAGAAATTACTCAAGATTTAGGGAAGGTCGGATCTAGGGGGATGTGCTTGCGCCATGTGTTGTCACATCCAACACACCACCTTGGGTCCTGGGTGACAACCACCCACATGCAGAGCCGGCCCATCCCTGCCTCCTGAAAGGTGATACATGTGTGTCTTCCTGGTCTTTTGTCCTAAACACTGTAGTGCCTGTGTGCTGGATGATTGCTAGAAGCACCCCACATGGCCAAAATGTCATAACTTGCATTCCCTGACACTTCAAGTGGTACATGTTATCAACAACGACCCAAAGTTTGTACTTGAACAGTTTTGATTTTTCTTGAAATCAATCACAAATGACTGTTTTGACCTTTGGCCTTGAATTGCCCCATCACTCTATCTCAGTAATCACTGTGGCTCAAGAGGTGTTGGGCTTAAATTACTCAGGGACCCCAAGTTTCTCTTTGATCCATTTGAACATTTTTTTCCTGAAATTGATCAGAATTTACTGTTTTGACTTTTGACCTTAACGTATGACATAACTCCTCTGTGTATTTCATAAACAGGTCATCAAACTGGTACACTGAAGAGATCAATTTTACAGAATGTAAACAATCTGAGTTAATACCTACAACTCATCTATTTGAACAGTGATATAATGCAGAAGGGAAATGGTTTAATATGTTGGATGGATTTATGAGCCTGTACTACATTAGTTTAATTTGACGTACCTTACAGCTGTCCAAAATCACTGACAGCAGCACAAGATCCTATTTGGGCTGATGTGAATTCACCAAGGATCACTTGATTTCAAAACATCTTGTAATATGGCACACATATGTGACTCATCTCCCTCCTGTGTTCTGTAAGGACCTCATTGCTGTCATTACTGACACATCCATGTTTATTTGTGCCACTGGAATTAACATTATTATTGTTGTCCTGTGTGAAGTCAGCACAGTTATAAAAACAAGTGGGCCGTTTGACCAGAGTTCGACTTTGCTCTAGTTTGATCCACCCACTGTCCCCCAAAGAACATCCACCTTGAAGGTCATGTCTGTCTTCATCATCTACATCACCAGACAGGGGAAGAGGCACATGCATATGTGAGTCACTAAATACCCCAGAGAGAGTTATTCTCGACCCTGAGCTTTATATGTAATTGCAAATCCTGCTTATTATTATTCAAATAAACCTTGCTGCAAGGACTTTGGACAAGAACATTGACCCAAAGTAGATTTCTTAGGACAAGGTGTCTTTCATGCACTGTTTAATTGCAGAGGTGAGGCTAACAAATAGAATCAAAGACTGTTGTCAAATTAGACTCTATCTGTCCATTCCGCAAACTCATGACTTCATAAGCTCTTCCCAGGTGTCTCTTAACTTAAAGGCTGAGGTCCTATAGACATGAATGTCACTGCTGAGATAACTGAATCCTTCAACAGATTTGACACTGCAGCCCAGTCTCACATTTTTTTTTTTTTTTTTTTGTGCTCCCATCACAAAATGAGTAAAATTTTCGTGACGGGGTTTTTTAACTCACTCGTATTACTAACCCTACTGCTACCCCCCACCCTAACCATAACCACCCCGACCCCCCTGCTTCACGTTTAATTTCATGCAGCCATCACGGAATGAATTAGAATGAATTTGTGCTGCCGTGACGAAAATGAGGCGCTTTTCGTCACAATATCACAAACCAATAGATTAATGTATTTTTGTGGTGCTGAATCATGACTTGCTGTGAGACTGGGTTGGACACTGACCACAGGCAGGCAATTCTGATGGCTAAACCCAGAAGAAGAAGATGTCCTATATAGGCCTTGAAGATAGATGCTTATCTCCATTACCGTGAAGCAGATGAGAGTCTACGACTCTCCCTGGTCTGGACACCAGTACAACATAAATTAAGACCAGTGTCATGGTTCATGTCTCTGGTGTTTGGTTTTTAACTCTTGGGATTCTGCTCCTCTTGGTATTTTCTACTTCTCTAGTGCTTATCCTCTTTGTTATTTATTACTCATGCACATTATTAGATTCTCTACTGTGTTGGTTCTTTTTCGTGCTCTGCTGGGTTTATTATTAATTGCATTGTTTGCTATTATTATTTTTCATTGAGCCCAAGTGAAAACTTGGTCTCTGCTAATTATCCCTTGTGTTTGTTTCACCTGTTTTATTTCCTGTTCATAGGTTTCTGGTTCCATGTACACTGTGACTTCCACATATTTTTTCAAGCAATCTTTAACTGTCACTTTTCCATCACTATAGTGCCAGATTGTTTGTACTCCCATGCCTGCTTTCTCGAGTATTTTTCTGTGTTAGTTCCATTCTTGCCATCCTGTGCTGCCCACTATGTGTTTCCTGAGATCAGCCTGCCATCTTCTGGCCTGGCACCTTGGTATGTTTGCTAGCTGTGCATTGACCCTCTTCTTGGTAACTCATTTGCTGCTTTTCACTCCAACACCTTTAATGGAATGACAGTCTTCGTATGTACTGACTCCTCACCTGTCTCCTCGAGTGCTCTCTTTATGCACCCTGGCATTATTGTTGTACGGACTTCCTGTGCTGCTTGTTCTCATTATTTCTACTGAAGTGACTGTGAACTCGGGGGCGGAGTTAGCCTATTTTTAGGGGTGCTCAAGCACCCCTAAAAATATTTATATATATGCTTCTATACTACTATTTTTTTAAACAACCTATTTCAAGCATTATGCCAAAATATGTATTATAAGAACACAGTAATTTGATCATCTCCCCTTCTTGGGCAAATGGTTCAATCCATGAAGCGCGCCAACATTCATCTCTCTCTCTCCATCTGCAACTGTCTGCTCTGGCATGTGTTTGTGTCACGTGTTGCTGCTGCGGTTGGCGCTCATTTAGCTGAGGCGCTGTCCTGTGAGTGCTGGTGGTGGTAACCTCGCCCAGCCGCGCTGTCAAGAGATTGCCAGGCGAATGTCACATTTGCGAGGTATTTATTCACAGTTTATGTCTCTGAATGTGAAAAGCAAGTGCAACTTTCTGAAAAGTGCTTATTTTACTCACCTGGTTACCTATCGCTAAACACAGTATATTGCTCTACACATTAGTGCGCGCTGTGCGTGGTCAAATGTAAGATTGATTCAGTATTGTCTTTTTTTTTTTCAACTAAATCCTCTTGTCAGCTACTAAATGGTCCTGGGCCTTCGATTTGTGTAGCTTCCATTAACAAATCACTCTCCTACATCAAATACCATGAACACAGATCGGACCTGAAATGCTTCGTTAAGGTCCTTAACGAAGCATTTCAGAATTAAGACAGTAAAATTTACCATAAAGTTTAATGCACAGCATGATAATAAGTGAATAATTTAAATTCCTTGTTGTGAAAGTGTAGTGACACGGACCCACAACAGGGGGCGTAAATGAACGGACAATGAAAGAGTCAAATATGAACACTTTACTGTTGTGAATGAGCACAACACAGAGGAATGTGAAATCAATCACTAGGGTGACGTGTGGGCAGGCTCGAGGATAGAAGACGTCTGTCCTGAGATGAACCGGAACCACGCGATTTCCTCCGCCACCGAACCCGGAGAATACTGGAGCCGCCAAGTCCCGAGTCCCCAGGTGGCCACCGTCTTCGAAGGTCGGATCTGGTACTACTGGCAGGGGGCAGAGACAATAAGATATGGGTGTGTGCACACCCAGTAGCAACAACGGTGGGAATTCCACCTCCACCTCTAACACACACTCGTGCAGCTCCTGTCTACCCACTTATCTGGTAGAGGTGTGCAGCGAAGCCGTCGCTGGTCACACCGAACGCCGATCTCACAGACAAGGAACACTTCAGGAAAACGGCTGCAAAACAGAGTTCAGACTGATACACAGTTCACTTTCAAGGCTGAGAATACTACCTGAACGGTTTGACGATATCTCGGCGATGAGGTGGAGATGACGTCCGGGTTTTATGGAGTGACATGATGAAGCATGAATGAGTGACAGCTGTCAGGAGATAATGAGTGACAGCTGTCACCCCCGGCTGTGTCCGTGGCGGCGGCGCCCTCTCGTGCCTGAAGCCCGCACTTCAGGCAGGGCGCTCTCTGGTGATGGGCCAGCAGTACCTCCTCTTCTGGCGGCCCACACAACATTCCTGCTAAAAAGACATAAATCATAAAACTCATTTTGTATTTTTATTTGTTGGCAGTAAGTGGCAAACCAAGCCTGCAGTGCAGTGATGGATACCAGAGCATTTTTTTCAAAAGCAAAAAAGCTTCAGGTGAGGTTTGTGCACTCTATAGACCTTATGTGATAGTAGATATGGACATTGAGAATAGCAAAGGATGGAAAGTGAAGCTAAATGGAAATTGAATATGTGTATCAGACTGTGGAGGTGTCTTACTTGTGTTTCTGGTGTTGTGGTATGAATTCTGACTTTTAAGTCACACATTTTTATTTTTCTTACTTTTAAGGACTTCATTAGATCTTGTCTGTCCTTTCTATGCTTTGCTGTTAATTCAATAAATAATTCATATTCCATCCATCCATCCATCCATTTTCTTCCGTTTTATCCGGAGTCGGGTCGCGGGGGCAGCAGCTCAAGCAAAGCCGCCCAGACCTCCCGATCCACACACACCTCCCCCAGCTCCGCCGGGGGAACCCCAAGGCGTTCCCAAGTCAGCCGAGAGATGTAGTCCCTCCAGCATGTCCAGTGACACCCGTGTCCAGCATGAATATGAATTAGTCACGCTGGAGGGACTAATTCATATATTTCTTATCCTGAACCCATTTATGTGCAGTGTACCGTCTGTGTTCTCCATCCAGCCTTATAGTGGAGTGCTGCTGTAGCTGTGCTAAACCAGGTCCTCCTGCACACAGCACTAAACCTCACTGATCATAACAATTGCATCTATTGTATTTTTATGATTTACAATGTGGATGTGCGTGCTGCCAGAAAAACCGAAACATCAATCAGTTTGTAGAATAAATAAATGAATAGCCAAAACTAAAACACAATCTAAGTAATGCCTAAAACTGTCTAAATGTAATTGAAAAGTGATACCAGGGTGAGTGTTCTGTACTAAGTACTATGACATAATAATCTGTTAAGATAAAATAAAAAATCTTCAATAAAGGATCTTTAATAAATCTTCAATAAATCTTCAAGGATAATATACTTTATTCTGCCTCTGAATATTTCAGACCTGCTCCTAAATTGCAATTACTATTTGCCCTCAGCACATTAGGAGATTAAATTATTTGTTATATAAACTGCACCAGAATGAAGGAATTTTATGTATGGGCTGTTATCCATTGCTAATATGCATTTTTTTTTTTTTTTTTTTTTTTTTTTATCATTTTGACAATGAATGCAGCTTTTATAAGCAATGTTTTCACTCTGAAATCATGGGAAATTGTATTTCTGGACATCTAGATTTTAAAAATTTTAAAAATGTGCTAAGCACCCCTAAAACTGGAAGTCTAAAATCACCTCTGCTGTGAACAATAAAACCAGCCTTTATCTGTATCACTCTCTACTATGGGATCTGTTATGTCACCTTTCAATAGGTCAATTTTCTAGTCCAAGGACACAAACAGATAGTATAAGCTGGAACTGAACTCAGGTCAGCCTACTGGCAGGCCAGCTCCTTATCCACTGAGCTACCAGCTCTACAGTAAGTCATCAAAGAAAATCACAAACCCAGCCAATCTGACTTCTCATTCATGTTTTCAAGTTACGGAATCAGGGCATCTATTTGTCAGGTTTTAGGGTCAAAGATGAGGACTCAGTGCATTGAGACAGTGATAAAAATGACCAGAGTTTATTAAATTGAGGGTAAAGGGATTGCTGGTTGTGGAGGCACTGGAGCAGGAGACACTGGTTTTAGTGAAGTAAACTAGGAGCAGTGGAGCATGGGCCAGGTGGAGCTGACGGGTGACTGGAAAATGCAGGAAGATGAGAACAAGGGTTAAGAAACACCACAGTGAAAATACAGATCACTGGTAGTCACAAGTGAACAATAGTGAGGGTTATGCTGACTGGGTGATTAGTAGCAGGTTTTCCAAGAGCCATGGGTGTGATTAATCAGCTCTGCTGCTCAGGCCCTGGAGAAAAGAGGAAGACAGAGAAAACACCAAAGCAGCACAACAGTACCCCCCTCCCCCCAAGTGGGAGCCCCCAGGCGGCTCCTCAGGCCCATAACCTTCCCAGTCCATGAAATACTGGAAACCCCAGCTCTGGCGATGTGCATCCAGTAAATGCTTCACAGCCCAGGCTGGATGGCCATCCACGAGACAAGCGGGAGGAGGGGGAACAGCCGGAGGGCACAAGGGGCTAGAGTGGACAGGCTTCAGCCAGGAGACATGGAAGGATGGGTGTATATGGAGAGAGCGGGGCAGCAGTAGCCGAACAACAGAAGGGTTAATCACCCGGCACGCCATGAAGAGACCCAGGTAATGGGGTGCCAACCTCTGGGGTTCTGCCTTGAGGGGAATGTCCTTTGCTGAGAGCCACACCTCCTGACCCAGTTGGTACTGGGAGGCCAGGGTCCTGTGCCTATCTGCTTGGCACCGAGTCCGGTCCTTGGTGCAAACCAGTGCGGAACAGGTCATCTTTCACACCCTACAACAGCCCCACAGGTGGGAACGCATAGATCAAACAGCCAGGTGACAGGCCAGTGGCAATGCTCACTGGGTGTTGTGTGCGTACTCCACCCACGGCCCTGTCAGTTCCTGTAGTCGCACTGAATTCACCCAAGACCAGAAGGGTGTCAATCTCCAGTTGAAGCTGCAAGTAAGGCGTCTTTCTCACCATGATATCACTCAACGGAGCTTAGACTGAGAAAGCAGATGGGACAGTCAAAGAATATTTAAATCTGATCATCAAAATACACTCAGCAGTAGAGGTGATACAATGAGGAAAATAAATATTTGAACACCCTGCGATTTTGCAAGTTCTCCCACTTAGAAATCATGGAGGAGTCTGATATTTTCATCTTAGGTGCATGTCCACTGTGAGAGACATAATCTAAAAACAAATTCCAGAAATCACAATGTATGATTTTCTAATAATTTATTTGTATGTTATTTGTATGTCTTTTTCGGATGCCTCTTGGACGCCTCGCTGGAGAGGTGTTCCGGGCACGTCCCATTGGGAGGAGGCCCAGAGGAAGACCCAGGACACGCTAGAGGGACTACATCTCTCGGCTGGCTTGGGAACACTTTGGGGTTCCCCCGGAGAGGCTGGGGGAGGTGTGTGTGGATCGGGAGGTCTGGGCGGCTTTGCTTGAGCTGCTGCCCCTGCGACCCAACTCCGGATAAAGCGGAAGAAAATGGATGGATGGATTATTTGTATGTTACTGCTGCAAATAAGTATTTGAACACCTGTGAAAATCAATGTTAATATTTGGTACAGTAGCCTTTGTTTGCATTTACAGAGGTTAAACATTTCCTGTAGTTTTTCACCAGGTTTGCACATACGGCAGCAGGGATTTTGGTCCACTCCTCCATACAGATCTTCTCCAAATCTTTCAGGTTTGGAGTTTCAGCTCCCTCCAAAGATTTTCTATTGAGTTCAGGTCTGGAAACTGGCCAGGCCACTCCAGGACCTTGAAATGCTTCTTACGGAGCCCCTCCTTAGTTGCCCTGGCTGTGTGTTTGGGGTCATTGTCATGCTGGAAGACCCAGCCATGACCCATCTTCAATGCTCTTACTGAGGGAAGGAGGTTGTTTGCCAAAATCTCGCAGTACATGACCCCATCCATCCTCCCTTCAATATGGTGCAGTCGTCCTGTCCCCTTTGCAGAAGAGCACCCCCAGAGTATGATGTTTCCACCCCCATGCTTCACGGTTGGGATGGTTTTCTTGGGGTTGTTCTCATCCTCTAAACATGGTAAGTGGAGTTGATTCCAAAAAGCTCTATTTTGGTCTCATCTGACCACATGACCGTCTCCCATGCCTCCTCTGGATCATCCAGATGGTCACTGGTGAACTTCAAACGGGCCTGGACATGTGCTGGCTTGAGCAGCGGGACCTTGCTGCCCTGCAGGATTTTAAACCATGACAGCATCATGTGTTACTAATGTAATATTTGTGACTGTGGTCCCAGCTCTCTTCAGGTCATTGACCAGGTCCTCCTGTGTAGTTCTGAGCTTTCTCAGAATCATCCTTACCCCACAAAGTAAGATCTTGCATGGAATCACAGACTGAGGGAGATTGACAGTCATCTTGTGTTTCTTCCACTTTCTAATAAATGATCATAACAGTTGCTGTCTTCTACCAAGCTGCTTGCCTGTTGTCCTGTAGTCCATCCCAGCCTTGTGCAGGTCTACAGTTTTGTCCCTGGTGTCCTTAGACAGCTCTTTGGTCTTGGCTATGGTGGACAGGTTGGAGTGTGATTGATTGAGTGTGTGAACAGGTGTCTTTTAGGTAACAAGTTCAAACGGGTGCAATTAATACAGGTAAAGAGTGCAGAATAAGAGGGCTTCTTAAAGAAAAATTAACAGGTCTGTGTGAGCCAGAATTCTTGCTGGTTGGTAGGGGGTCAAATACTTATTTGCAGCAGTAACATACAAATAAATGATTAAAAAATCATACATTGTGATTTTCGGATTTTTTTTTTTTTTTTTTTAGATTATGTCTCTCACAGTGGACATGTAGACTGTATGTATGCCTGTCTGCTACAAGCAGCTGCCAATCCACCACTGCCAGTGCACCAACCATTAGAGCGACCAGACCAAAAATAGATGTATCCACCCACTCGGATCTGGCCAATTACAGGTCTGTGGACCTTGGAGTGCACAACCACTGCAATGCTGAGCTTCCCAAACTCCCTCCATAGCTGTGGAAGATGGTTTTCCTCACTGAGAGAAATGTTGTTCCAAATGTCCACCCACAGGAACAACTTCAGGTTTTGACCTGGGCGCATTACGTAGTGCATGACCTTTCAGTACTACACCAATCAACACTGTCAAGAGACAAGAGCCTTGATGCTGTCTGATGGTTTCTTCTTTTCCGGAGATGAGGATTGATTCCCCTGTTCCTTTCATAACACATGCCATCTGTCCATGGAAGAGTTACTTCCATAGAGAGCAGAAACGAGAAAATGCTTTTTCTTGTATAGAGCTTGGAGAAGTGTAGTATGAAAAACTGAACAGTCCCCAGTCAGGTCCATAAATATTTGAACACAGTCAAAGGGTTTAAGTAATTTGCTGCAGTATTATGCAGTGCAAAGCAAACAAAAAAAAAACAAAGAAAAGAAAAGAATGACAAGTTCATCTAAATTCAGGTGAATAATGTAGGAATTGGACTTTACGGATGCTTTGTTTAGGCAACTACTAATAATTGGACCATATAGCCAGGTGTGTGTCATTCCTTCATTTTTTTCATTGACATGTTAGCAGGCACAAAGTCTAGTGATCATTTCAGGAACTACCAGACCACGGTGCAGTGTGATAAATGTGTAGGCTGTCCTCCAAAAAGTTTTTACAATGTAATGTGTGCCATAAAGCTGTGATGGTTGAAGCAACAGAAACATTTATGTGCAAAATTTCTCCAGTCATAGCCATTGAAGGTTGTAACTCCCTCAGAACTGTCATGGGTATGTTGGTGGCTTCTGTCTTTCATCTAATTTGTGCAAAATCATTCTGTTTCTGTGTAAGTTGTATTTTATTCACTGCAGAGTAGTGCAATTGGATTGTTGTTTCTAAAGCAGAAGCTTGCCAGTTCATGAACCCTTGCTTACTAATAAATTGGATTTTATTGCTCAGGAGAGCTGCAAATGTGTTTTCTCTGCTCAGCCCTAAACATGCCAGGCTTATCAGCCTCCAAAGGTCAAAACGCCCGGCTGTTTTCCTCCAGAAAAATTTCAACAGCCATGGTGAACCAACCGGCTGCCTTCTTATCTTCTGCCCTCCCCAGCAGTCTGATATAAACTCATCTCATCTGCACACATGACAAGGCATGCCCCCTCCCTTTCACTGCACTTGTTTTAATGACAATAAAATGATCTAAACATCTAAACATCTAATGTCAGGAAGGGCATCTGGTGCCATATTAGCATTTAGGTCCATATCCCACCCCCTGTTGTGATCACAAGTAAAAAGGGAGCAGCCAGAAGAAATGACTGAGTAATTTGTGATTTTCTGCTGGAACTTTAAAGTGAGTGTGTTCTCTCTGAGCAGTTGCAGAATATGAAAACAAATGTCAGCAACTGGTTTACTCCTCTGTTCCAGAGGACTGAGTGCAAATAGACAAAATCAGTGCCCTCTGTAGGCCCTTAAGTGGTACTGCCATCTACTGCACAGACTCAGTCACGGTAGAGTGAGGCAGCAGTTAGTTAGGACAGTCTGCCTGTTGAAGAAGAAATAAATATTCTAAGTGCAAATAAAATCTGTTTTTGAAAAACAAACAGACCCACAACCACAGACATTTGACAACTTCATGTTTGCGCATTTTATTATGAGAGCATTGTAACTACTCTTTGAGAAATTTTGTTTGGCCTCAAGAGTTTTTTTAATGCTTCTGTAAATATGGTGGCATTCACATTATCAGCGGAGGTAAGCTGAAATAAAAAATAATAATTATTATTACCTGTTCTTGTTTGTTTTGTTTTATAGACAATCACATTTATATTTATAGGTCATATGTATCTGATCTGAACCCTTGTTACAGCAGTCACGTCCCTCATATCTGCATCAGCTTGAGAATCACATACAGTTGTGCTCAAACGTTGACATACCCTGGTGGAATGTGTGAATTTTTTGGCCATTTTTCGGAGAATATGAATGATAACGCAAAAACCTTTTTCACGCTTGGATAGTGGTTGGGTGAAGCCAGTTATTGTTAAACAACTGTGTTTACTCTTTTTAAATCATAATGATAACAGAAACTACTCAAATGACCCTGATCAAACGTGTACATACCCCTATTCTTAATACTGTATATTGCCCCCTTTAACATCAATGACAGCTTGGAATCTTTTGTGGTAGTTGTGCCACTGAAAGCTGCCACTGAATATGTCTTGAACTTTATTTACATGAATTACAAAAAAATATAAACAGTATGGCACTTTATGGTAAATCTGCATGGAACAGACAGTTCTCAAAAAACTGAGTAACTGTGCAAGAAGGCGAAGAGTGAGGAAAGCCACCAAGACACCCAGACAACCCAGAAGAAGTTACAGACTTCTGTGGCTGTGATTGGAGAAATTGTGCACAGTGTAAATGTTGCATTTTGTATCACCAGTATAGCTTCATGATGAAGTGGTATAGAGGAGGATTTTCTTAAAAAGAAGACCTGAAAGTGTTGCTACAAATTGCCAGAAGGTACATCTGAGATTCAAGCCTAGATGTGATCTGTTTTGGTGAAAGGAAAGCCTTCTCCACTCTACTCAACTATGAAGCTAAGAGTGGTGAGTTCAGTTCCAGTCGTTCAGTTTAGACGGGCGACCAGCTCTAGGAAGAGTCCTGGTGGATCCAAACTTCTTCCATTTGTGGATGATGGAGGCCACTGTGCTCATTGGGACCTTCAAAGCAGGAGAAATGTTTCTGTACCCTTCCCCAGATTTATGCCTCAAGAAGACAATCCTGTTTCAGAGGTCTACAGACAATTCCTTTGTTTGTACTCTGACATGCACTGTCAACTGTGGGACCTTATATGTAGACAGGTGTGTGGCTTTCCAAATCATGTCCAATAAACTGAATTTATCCCAGGTGGACTCCAAGTAAGCTGTAGAAACATCTCAAGGATGATCAGTGGAAACAGGATGCACCTGAGCTCAATTTTGAGCTTCATGCCAAAGGCTGTGAATACTTATGTGGCATTTAGCCCGTTTGAGCCTGTGCCACTTGCTGTTCTTACTGGGATTGTAAGTAAACTCAAAGCCTCTACTAGTCCTACAGACCCAGTTCCTCCTCGCTTTTTTAAAGAGGTTTGGGGCACCATTGGCACCTTTGTGAGCGAGGTAATAAACAGTAGTCTGGTCTCTGGCACTGTCCCCACTTTTTGTAAAAATGCTGTTGTTGAGCCTCTGATTAAGAAGCCTGGCCTTGAACCTGTGACTTTAGCAAATTATCGGCCCATTTCTAAGCTTCCTTTGGTTTCCAAGATCTTGGAGAAATGCGTGCTTGCTCAATTTCAGCCGTTTTTAGATGCACATGGCATTTTAGACCCATTTCAGTCGGGTTACAGAACGTTTCACAGTACAGAGTCTGCACTTCTTAAGGTTTTTAATGATCTGTTTTTAATAGCTGATGCGGGAAGCTCTGCTATTTTAGTGCTTTTAGACCTGACTGCTGCTTTTGACACAGTGGACTATGCAACTCTCTTATCTCACTTGGAAACCTGTGTGGGTGTCAGTGGGATTGCTTTGAAGTGGTTTGAGTCTTACTTGAGTGGGAGGTCCTTCTCTGTGAGGCTGGGGGACTCCTGCTCCTCTTCTGCTCCCCTGCAGTGCGGTGTCCCTCAGGGTTCTATCTTAGGCCCAATTCTTTTTGCTCTGTATCTCCTCCCACTCAGGGAGATATTTACAAAACATGGCATGTCATACCATTTTTATGCTGATGACTGCCAAATTTAAATGCCGATTGTCAAGAATAACCACTGCCCCCTGACACCCCTTCTCGACTGTCTCGGTGATGTCAAGGCTTGGTTAGCATAGAATTATTTAAAACTTAATGAGGGATAAACTGAGATAATTCTGTTTGGCAATTCCCGCTTTGACTTGGGACCTCTCCAAAGTTTTGTGCGTCCCAAAGTCACCAGCCTTGGTGTCACCATAGACAGCGATCTTAAATTTGATAAACAGGTTAACGCGGTTTTAAAATTGAGTTTTTTTACCTTCGTCTTTTATCAAAAGTGAAACCTTTTATCCCTTTTAAATTGTTTGAACAAGTCATGCACGCTTTTATTTCTTCTCGTTTAGACTACTGCAATGCACTTTATTCTGGGATTAGCCATAACGCACTTTCCCGACTGCAGTTAGTCCAGAATTCAGCAGCTCGACTTTTAACAGGGGCCAGAAAGCGTGAGCATATTACCCCAATTTTGGCTTCTCTGCACTGGCTCCCTGTACATTTCAGAATTGATTTTAAGATACTTTTGTTTGTTTTTAAAGCTCTGAATGGACTGGCCCCACAATATATCATCAGCTGCCTCCAGGTCTACACTCCAGCACGAGCTCTGAGGTCCGAGGGCCAGTCCCAGCTCATGGTGCCTAGGACGAGACTTAAAACTCGAGGTGACAGAGCCTTCTCCGTGGTCGGTCCCAGACTCTGGAACGCTCTGCCCCTACATGTCCGATCTGCTCCCACTGTGGAGTGTTTTAAGTCCCGTCTTAAGGCCCATTTTTATTCCGTGGCTTTTAACACCGCGTGAGTTGTACGGTCCTTGTGTCTTATTTTATTTTTATTTTATTGAAATTAATTTTTTTATCATGGTTTTATCTATTTATGTATTATTTTATCTTATCTATTTTATTGTTATTATTGCTAATTTCCGTGTCTATGCTTTTGTTGTGCAGCACTTTGGAGGCTCGGGTCTGTTTAAATGTGCTTTATAAATAAAGTGGATTGGATTGGATTATGTACATGTGATTTCTTAGTTTTTGTATTTTTAATAAATTTGCAAAAATTAAAAAAATAACAGTCATTATGGGGTATTGTGTGTAGAATTCTGAGGAAAAAATGAATTTCATTCATTATGTGTAAAAAGTGAGGTGCTGTGAATACTTTCTGGATGTAATGTATGTTGCTTCAGGTGACAATATGAATGCAGCCTCAGAGTTTTCAGGTGCCTTTGAGCACACGGCTAGTGGTGCAGTGAGACAGGGTGTCCTTGGATTAGAAATAGCCTACAGAGACTGCAGCAAAATGGGACCTTCATCCATCAAAAGGAAAAAAAACGTACAATGCTACAATGAACCTTATCATATAAGACCTAAACAACACAGAAAATATAACAAACGATATATTTCATTCCAGCAACGTTATTTACAGCCTGATGGTTTTAAAGCTGTGTGGTGTTTATAGCTGTTTAAATGTTATTTTGTGTATACAAATCTTACATTTTTAACCTTTCTGACTCTTACTTCATCCTCTTAGACGTTGTCGCATTCTGTTTTGCAAGACTTAATCATAATGAACTTTTTTCTTATTTAACACCATACAGAGTAAAAACAAAGGGAAAATAGACTCTATAAAGTCTAAAAATTGGTATCAATTAAGTACAATCTACCAACTACATTGCCTTCTACGCAATCAAATTTTAATTCCTGGTGAAATGTTGGTTCTTTGGTGTATTAGGCTTCAAAATTGGTCAGATGTTCATGAGTTAACGTCTTTTCAGCAGCACAAAACATACAGCATTCATGTATGCTGCATTTTTAATATGATTCTTACAGTTCTTTATTATAAACCCTAAATCATAAAAGGTTGGAACGGTATGGAAGATACAAATTTTAAAAATGAGCCCACTGAGTTTTACATTTACTTTGACTTCTCTTTAATTGTAGATGGTATGAACCCAAGATATTTCATGTTATGTGTAGTTAACTTAATTTCATTTGTTCATATACATCCATTCCTGCATTTCAGTCCTGAAACAAATTCCGAAAGAAGTGTTGCCTTCTCACAACACGCATAAGACATTTTAGCATGGACAATACTAAGCAATGAAACATCCCAGGTGTTATTTTGTGCTATTTTTCCTATGTGCGTGTCTTAAGGTGCACATCATGGGCTTGTCATTGCTGCCTTTTTTTTTTTTTTTTTTTAAATTCTCCAAACATTCTCTACTGGGGACAAGTGAGGACTGCAAGAAGGCCAACGCAGTTTCCAAACCCTCTCCTTCCACAGCCATGCCTTTGTAATCTGTGCAGAATGTGATTTTGCATTGTCTTGTTGAAAAATGCTTGGATATGTTGCTCTAAAATTTCAATGTACTTTTCTAGCCTTATCTTTGCCAAGGCCACACAACCCCACACCAATGGAGACTCTGGCTTTTGGAATTGTTGCTGATAACAATCTGAATGGTCCTTTGTGTCTTTGATCTGGATCACACAAGTCAAATTCTTCCCAAAAAAGATCTGGAATACTGATTTACCTAACAACAACACATTTCCACTGTGTGATGGTCCAACCCAGAAGCCTCAGAGCCCAAAGAAGTCAACAACACTTCTAGACAAGGTTAAAATAAGGGTTCTTTATTGCACAGGAACATTTTAAGAATAATAATAAGAAGAATCTTATTAATTCCAAATGAAATTGCTTTGCCAGAGTGCCGAAACAGTAAACATTGCTTATTTTCTTCTTCTTCTTTTTTTACAGTGAGAACAGTGAGTACAACATGTTTATGCATTTTAAAATGTGGCATTTTAAAATGTATCTGCTTATTGTAGTGCTTGACGGGGTATTCTCAAAGTAATTGTTTGCCTGTGTAGTTATATCAGCTATTGATGAATGACTGTTCTTGATGCAGTGCTGTCTGAGGGAATCTGAGATCTCAGGTATTAAGTTTAGGCTTGCACTAACAGAGCCAAACACAGAGCAGAGGTCTTCAAGGGTCAGATCAAGTCCTGGTACAAGACCCAAGCAAATTTATGCCCAAATATCAGTTAGTCTAGTGGGCACTAGGTCAGTCTTCCTTTTTGTTGTTGTTGTTGTTGTTGTGGGTCTTGGATCTGTATGTTTTTAAGTGACTTGAGGGATCACAGCAGACACTATTATCAGTGATCATGTGTGGGACAGGAGAGAGAGAAAATCAGAGACATTGCACCAACAGTAGAGAGTGCACACTTCTTGCATGAACTAAAATGAATAAGAGGGAAATATAGCAAAGAGAAGTGTGGATTTGGATGAAAGCAAAAGCCTTGAACAGATGTAAGGAGCTTCATCAATTATGCACAAAATCCTTCACTCTCCTGTTGCTGCGCTCTCTCTCTCGCTCTCTCTCTCTCTCTCTCTCTCTCTCATTTCTAAATATGACTTATAGCAGCACTTTTATCACTTTTGTTTTCCTCACGATGCTGCACCAACATCCACAGGTTGTGATAGGTATATAAAATTATCAGCACTGAATTTTCATGCAGATCACCAGAGAATATTTGAACTCTGTGTCTGTAAGGATGATCCTCATGTGGCAGGAATAGGAGTCAGTGTATTCCTTTTAGTAGAGATAAAAGCATGCGCCCTTGTTCGCCCTGCAGGTTCTTACATAAGTTAACGTCTTCATATGTGCACTTTTTTCCTGCAGTTCATTCAGCTTCTGAACCTGCTTATTTCCAGTTAAGGGTCACAGCGGGCTGAAGCCTATCCTAGCAGTCATTGGGAGAGAGGTGGGGTACACTGGGGACAGGCTGCCAGTGTTTCGCAGGGCCACATATACTCAGATAAACACATTCAAGGATGTGCTCACACCTATTATGGTTATTTTAGAGTCACCAGTTCACCTAATCTGAATGTCTTTGGATGTGGGAGGAAGGAACCCATGTGATCATGGGGAGAACATTCCACTCAGAAAGGACCAGGCGGGAAGCTAGCCTGGGGCCTTCTCATTGTGAGACATCAGTGCTAACCACTAAGCCACCATGCTGCACTTTCCTAAAGTTGGTGAGTTAATGATCATAAGAATCAGCATAAAGTCAGCATTATTCAGTCACTAAACCGTTGCTTTTCTTTTAATATCCATAGTGCACTAACAAGCTGTGTGTGTGTGTTTTTGTCATTCTGATTGTGGTTTGCTGACTGCGTTTTAAATTAAATTTCACTGTGGGAGATTTTGACCAAACTGTAATAAAATTGGGTTACTTTTGTGCTGGGCCTCTCTTTGTAAAAATTTAACTTATATATGTACAAGATCCATTTCTGCTCAATTCAAAACATTTGGAGCTCTAAAATACCTATACATAACTGGTGGATGTCATAATCCAAATGTCTGTCTCTCTCCTTCTCTGCCTCTCTCTGGTTTCCCTGTGATGTGTTCTCACTTTTGGATTTACAGTGAGTTGTAAAAGTATTCAGCCCCTTGGTATTTGACACATTTTAATTTGTTTATGGCATTTCAAATACAAAAAGTAAATCAGGCTTCGCAATATAAAAATTTCTAAAATGATCTTTCTTAGACTCAAACTGAAAGTAAATCTCTACAACTTGATATAAATTAAATAAAAATATAAAAGCCTAGATGACAGGTTGCATAAGTAATGGGGCCCTTTGGTTTAATACCTGTAAATTAATCAGTTTAATTGCCAGTTTTCTTCAGTCAGGGGATGGATACATGAACATTTCCAAGTCACTGAATATGTCTTGAACTTTATCTACATCATTTATGAAGAAATACAAACATTATGTCACTCAATGGTAAATCTGAGTGGAGTAGACAGTTCTCACAAACTGAGTGACTGCAAGAAGGAGAAGAGTGAGGAAAGCCACCAAGACACCCAGACAACCCAGAAGAGGTTACAGGCTGTGATTGCAGAAACTGTGCATAGTAAATGTTTTGCATTTTGTATCTCCAGTTACACAGCTTCATGATGAAGTGGTATAGAGGAGGATTTTATTAAAAAGACCTGAAAGTTCAGCTACAATTTGCCAGAAGGTACATCTGAGATGCAAGCCTAGATTTAATGTTTTGGTGAAAGAAAACACCATGCATGCAAGGTGTTACATTACAAACACAGACAGATGAAGGTACAGAGAGTGAGCCTTTTTGTTCTGTGAGCTGCTGAGGTCTGCAGACAGAGGTGGGCGTGTCCCCCTGCAACGTCCAGCTGTTCATATATCTGTGCTTGCAAGTCACAGCTCAGGAGCACATGAAGTGGCTTGTAGGACATGACGTCGCATAACTACAGTGTGAAGCGCGGACGTCAGCATGCTGTCCTCGTGGAAATAAATTACAACACATGTTGCATCAGCTAACCACCACGTCAGCGCACTTTAACGCTGGTGAATATCGTGTCATGCAGGAAATCCCCCCACGGGACGCCCCTGCGAGGCGAGTGTCACTGCAGGATTTCCCCACATTGTAATAATTAAAATACATATCACATTTGCGGCGGATCACTGCACACTGGACACGGCAGGTCGGTTGATGTGTTCACGACACGAGAGCTCGGTGTCACAGACCGAACAGTCCGGCCCTAAAAATCAGTCCGCCTTTTGCATCTGCGCATGTGTCATTTCTAGGGTTGCCAACCGTCCCTTGAAAAACAGAATCGTCCCTTATTTGGAAATAAGTGTGCTTTCCGTATTGACCTGAAACGGGAAGCAGTTTGTCCCGTATTTCTGTGAGAATCAAAAAGTCTGTAAAATGTCAATGGAATTGACTGGCGCTTTATATGGAAACTTACGGTAAATTTGATCCCAGCCTCTCTCCTGCTCTTCACCAATGAGCTGACAGACACGAGTTGACGATACAGAATCACTCTTATCTCATTGGTTGAGGGACATCTGCTCGCAAGAAGATCCCAGACGAGAATCATGAGCCGACAACGGTCGTCGGACGACCATAACAAAGTAGCATGGCTGATACCGACACAGACACCGACACTGGCACTGCAGATACACCTACGAACAGCAATGTCTGTAACGTCGTTACTCCTCCTCGAAAAAACAAAACAAAAAAGAAAGCAAAAATACATGGGCAAATGGGAAAAGGAAAATGGCTGGGTGGAAAAGGTGCATGACAACAGCTATAAGTATTGTAAGTATTGTTTACTTTTTCAGAGTTTCACTGTTACATTGTTTTGGATGATATTTTGTTAATTTATACACTTTTAAGTTAAGCAATAACACGACATACTTTGAAGCAGGCCAGGATGCTCATATTGAAATTGTGAGTGAAAATTTATTTTGCACTAAAAATAAATTGCTAAATAATAATTTGTTTTCTGCATGTTCATATCATAACAAATGCATCTACTTAAATTCAGGGTCAAGTCAATAGTCAAATGGTTAAAAATCGTTTCACACACACGCTGGGAAGGGTGAAGGCAATGGTCAGTTGGCCGGTCCATGGAAATAGAGACTGGAATGGACGTCACGTGACTAGCGGCGTGCTGCACGGCGGCCATTACTGAGGGTGGAGAGAGACCTTGAGCCTGTTAAACAGAAGCGATATGAGGAGAAAAAAGGCAGCCAGTGCTTCACCATCAACTGCAAGAACCACAAAAACAAATTCTCCAATACTAAAATGAACTGTACAAGAGCCTTAATGTAATTATGTAAAACAAATGTCTATTTTAAAGTCGTTATGCCGCAATTTAATGTCAATATACTGAGACTATAACTCAACACCATAAGTTCTTTTCATTAAGCTGCGTTCACATGCGGAAACAAAAATGTTTAAATATATTTATGTCTATATATATACTTGCAGCTGTTGTTTAATATGATATGTACATGGTGGTCACAGGAGGCATTTAAATTTTAACAGTGTGGTTGGAGGGGATGGAGGAGGTACTTTTTACCCTGACTGAGGGTCAAAAGTCATAAATTCTGAATGGCTTTATATCTACTTGTAATAAAATGTTAGTAAAAATCATATATATGTTGTTGTCATTAAAAGACTAGCAATAATATTACAGTGGAAAAAGCAGCAAGGTAAATGAGCACAATGGCAAGGCATGCTTCAGATTTATATTTTAATACATAAGGATTTTTTTATCCAGACATGTATGGGTTCATTAGACCTTTTAATTAGCATGAACACAACTTACAAGCGTCATTTATAAAAATCCATCGAGAATTATGATGACAGGAAAAAAAAAAAAAATCAGTAAATGAACAGAATGGAACATTTTCCGCAAATTTCCACACTTTACATAAAACATTTTTTTCTACCTAGACATGTATGGGTTCATTAGAAAGAGCAATTAAAGGGTTTTAAAACAAGACCACTTTTATTAAAATCTGTTAACAAATAGCGACAATAGAGCGAGAAAAGCAGCACAGTTTGTCATAATTTCCCCAAATTTCTGCATTTTATATAAAAGTTTGTTTTTTTTCACCCACACATGCATAGGTGCACTGGAAAGAGCTTTCAAAGGGCTTTGAAACAAGCCTGCATTTATTAAAATTCATTAAGAAATAGTGACGCTAGTGCAAAAAAAGCAGTCAGTTTATTATTGATGAGCTGCACATTTCCACCCTTAGTAATGGCGCCTTCCTGTCCTGAGTGACGCTAATAGATAGAGGCGCGCATGTCCATTCCAGTCTATGGGTGATTCTTAGACTACGGGCACTTATTATGTCCTCTGATCATATTGTATGAAAAACAGAAAAAAGGGGAAATTTCACACTTTTATAGTTATCTTTACAATGAAAGTGTGTTAAGAAATTTGTTCTAGTAGTCTATGATGACTTTTTCACCTCTTTTCAGCATCATTATATGCAAATATTGCCGTTTTGTGCTTGTCCCACACCCAGACTTTTGATCTTCAATGATAAAAATGAATGGTAAAGAAACGTTTTTTCTAATGTTTTAAAATATCTCTGAATAAAATATCAGTAAAATAATCAAAACATAATTGGGGTATTCAATGTCATACAACTGTTGTGATTTTTTTAAACAAAATGTAGTTGTCCCACACTATTTCCGTAATTTCCACCACATCACTGTAATGTCCCTTTAAACAGTTTGTATGAAAGATTGTTTGGGTAGTTTCTATGGAGATAAACAGTGACATCAGAGCACATGTATATAGCGCCAAATCACAACAAACAGTTGCCCCAAGGTGCTTTATATTGTAAGGCAATGGTGTGGTGGAAATTACATTTACAAGGCCAATAGTGCCCATAGTTAAAGAATCACCCCTATATTTCCATGGGCCGGTCAGCCCTGCCAGTGAGGTGTCCCTTATTTATTTTTCAGAGAGTTGGCAACCCTAGTCATTTCGGACCACAGCAGCACGTCTGAGACGGAGTGTCTTCACCCAAAGCAATCAAATTAATTAATGGGATTATTAACCATCAGATGATAAAGGTAAAACCTCTTAAATCATTCTAAAGTCAGTTTTAAGCAAAAACGAGGTGAAATTCTGTGACGTTTTCAAATGAACATCGTGCAGTGAACGCATCAGCTAGCAGCTCCTTTAGCTGCGGTGCTCTGTGTTGTGTGGGCCGCTGAAGAGGAGGTACTGCTGGCCCATCACCACCAGAGGGCGCCCTGTCTGGAGTGCGGGCTCCAGGCACCAGAGGGCGCTGCCGCCTCACAGGAGCAGCCGGGGTGACAGCTGTCACTTATCGCCTATGACAGCTGTCACCAATCATCTGATCAGCAGTGGTATATCAGCAGGACGACATCTCCACCTCTTTGCCGAGATATCGCTCTACCTTGAAGGTACTGTTCCCAGCCGACTGTGTTGTCTTTGTCAACATTAACACTTTGTTACTTTTGTGCGTGAAGTAGCAGACATTCTTCCGACGAGAGGAGGAGGTGGTTTTCCCGCCATACGGGTTGCTGGGTGCACACGCACCCACCTTAACTGTTTTTGTTCCTCGCCAGCAGTACCAGATCTGACACGCGGAGTCAGTGGCCACCTGGGAGTTCGGGAATTGGCGGCTCCAGTATTCCCGGGGTTCGGTGGCGGAGGAAATCGTGTGGTTCCGGTTCTGCTTTGGACAGATGTCTCTTATCTTCGAGCCTGCCCACGTGACACATTGTGTGAATTGACTTCTTGTCTATTGTTGTAATCTGTTGTGTTTGTTGTGCTTTTTGTCACAACAGTAAAGCGTTGTTATTTGGCTACCTCCATTGTCCGTTCATTTGCGCCCCCTGTTGTGGGTCCGTGTTCCTACACTTTCACAACAGGATATCTCGGCCAACATCATGGACCCCGAGGGGCGTCAACCGGCTGTTGAACGGCCAATGGAAGAGCAGGGCGCACAGGCGTCTGCAGGAGGAATGATCGGTGAGTTGCAGCGAATCCTCACCGCTTTTACGGCTCGGTTGGATCTAATGACCGAGCAGAACGTCCTCCTTAACCGCAGGGTGGAGGCTCTCGCTGCGCAGGTGGAAGCGCGCCCTCAGGGCGCTGCTGCGGCTCCCCCTCCTGTCGATCCTGTGCGCAACAGTGACGTTCCACAGGTCGTTCAAAGACCCCTCCCACCTTCCCCTGAAGCATACATAAGCCCTCCAGAGCCGTACGGGGGTTGTGTGGAGACGTGCGCGGACTTTCTTATGCAGTGTTCGCTCGTCTTCGCACAACGTCCCGTCATGTACGCGTCAGATGCTAGTAAAATAGCTTATGTGATTGCTCTGCTTCGGGGTAAAGCACGCGCCTGGGCTACGGCGCTCTGGGAACAGAACTCACGGTTGTTATCAGCATACACTGGGTTTGTGGGGGAGTTCAGAACAGTGTTTGATCACCCTAACAGAGGAGAGACCGCTTCAACCGTGCTGCTGTCAACTTCCGCATCGTGGCTGCGAGGTCCGGCTGGAATAACGTTGCGCTCCACGCCGCCTTCATAAACGGACTGTCGTTGGTTCTGAAGGAGCAGCTGGTAGCTAAGGAGGAACCGCGGGATTTAGATGGGCTTATCGATCTCGTTATACGGTTAGACAATCGGTTGGAGGAACGCCGTCGGGAGCGAGGCGAAGGACGTGACCGGATACGCGCCGCCCCTCTCCCTTCCGGGTTCGAAAAGGGGCCGCCCTCCCCACGCTCCACAGCCGCAGCGCTTTGTGGGGCAACAGCTCCCCCTGCTGACATTGTTAGGGAAACGCACAGGGCCAAAATGGGGAAGCTGATCCGTGGAGAGTGTTTTCTCTGCAGCTCAACTGAGCACACACAGAGAGACTGCCCCAAACGGCCAAAACGACAACACTCGCCCTTAGAGACTGGGCTAAGGGGGGGTCAAAACATTCAAGTGAGACACACACAAATTGCCACACGACTCCCAGTCACAATCCTGAGCGGGGATTTAACCCTTCAAGCCGGAGCACTGGTGGACACGGGGTCAGAAGGGAATCTGCTAGACAGCAGATGGGCAAGGGAGGTAGGGCTCCCTCTGGTGGCGCTTCCTTCGCCGTTGCAGGTGCGGGCACTAGATGGCACCCTCCTCCCTTTACTCACACACAAGACACAACCAGTAACTCTGGTGGTGTCTGGAAACCACCGGGAGGAGATTGAGTTTTTTGTAACTCCTACCTCCCGCGTGATTTTGGGCATCCCATGGATGTTGAAGCACAATCCCCGGATTGATTGGCCGTCTGGGGTGGTGGTTCAGTGGAGCGAAACCTGCCATCGGGGGTGTTTAGGATCCTTGGTTCCTCCCGGTTCACAGGCTAAGGAGGAGGTCAAAGTCCCTCCTAATCTGACGGCAGTGCCGGTTGAGTACCACGATCTTGCTGACGTCTTCAGTAAGGATCTGGCACTCACCCTTCCCCCGCACCGTCCGTACGATTGTGCCATTGATTTGGTTCCAGGCGCTGAGTTCCCGTCCAGCAGGCTGTACAACCTCTCACGACCTGAGCGTGAATCAATGGAGACCTACATCCGGGACTCATTGGCTGCCGGGCTGATCCGGAACTCCACCTCCCCGATGGGGGCAGGTTTCTTTTTTGTGGGCAAGAAAGATGGCGGACTTCATCCATGTATTGATTACAGGGGGCTGAATGAGATTACGGTTCGCAACCGATACCCATTGCCATTGTTAGATTCCGTGTTCACCCCCCTGCATGGAGCCAAAATCTTTACTAAGCTGGATCTTAGAAATGCGTATCACCTGGTTCGGATCCGGAAGGGAGACGAATGGAAGACGGCATTTAACACCCCATTAGGTCACTTTGAGTACCTGGTCATGCCGTTCGGCCTCACCAACGCCCCCGCGACGTTCCAAGCCTTGGTTAACGATGTCTTGCGGGACTTCCTGCACCGATTCGTCTTCGTATATCTGGACAATATTCTCATCTTTTCTCCGGATCCTGAGACCCATGTCCAGCATGTACGTCAGGTCCTGCAGCGGTTGTTAGAGAACCGACTGTTTGTGAAGGGCGAGAAGTGCGAGTTTCACCGCACGTCTTTGTCCTTCCTGGGGTTTATCATCTCCTCTAACTCCGTCGCCCCTGATCCGGCCAAGGTTGCGGCGGTGAGCGATTGGCCCCAACCAACAAGCCGTAGGAAGCTGCAACAGTTCCTCGGCTTTGCTAATTTCTATAGGAGGTTCATTAAGGGCTACAGTCAGGTAGTTAGCCCCCTGACAGCCCTGACCTCTCCAAAAGTCCCCTTCACCTGGTTGGATCGGTGCGAAGCCGTGTTCAAGGAGTTGAAACGACGGTTCTCTACTGCGCCAGTTTTGGTGCAGCCCGACCCTAGCCGCCAGTTCATGGTTGAAGTGGACGCCTCTGACTCAGGGATAGGAGCCGTGCTGTCCCCGAGCGGAGAGACCGATAAGGTACTTCACCCGTGTGCCTACTTTTCACGCAGGTTGACCCCGGCTGAACGGAACTATGACGTCGGCAATCGAGAACTCCTTGCGGTGAAAGAGGCTCTTGAAGAGTGGAGACATCTGTTGGAGGGAACGTCCGTGCCATTCACGGTTTTCACTGACCACCGGAACCTGGAGTATATCAGGACCGCCAAGCGGCTGAACCCCAGGCAAGCCTGCTGGTCACTGTTCTTCGGCCGTTTTGTCTTCCTGATCACCTACCGCCCCGGGACCAAAAACCAGAGATCGGATGCCTTGTCCCGGGTGCATGAAGACGAAGTCAAAACGGAGTTGTCGGATCCACCGGAACCTATCATCCCGGAGTCCGCTATCGTGGCCACCCTCACCTGGGACGTAGAGAAAACCGTCCGGGAGGCCCTGGCACGGAGCCTGGATCCCGGAACTGGGCCGAAGAACAAACTTTACGTCCCACCAGAGGCCAGGGCTGCAGTCCTGGACTTCTGTCACGGCTCCAAGTTCTCCTGTCATCCAGGGGTGTGTAGGACCGTGGCAGTTGTCCGGCAGCGCTTCTGGTGGGCGTCCCTGGAGGCCGACATCCGGGATTATATCCAGGCCTGCACCACCTGCGCCAGGGGCAAGGCTGACCACCGCAGGGCATCGGGACTGCTCCAGCCGCTGCCTGTGCCTCATCGCCCCTGGTCCCACATCGGCCTGGATTTTGTCACGGGCCTCCCGCCGTCCCAGGGCAACACCACCATCCTCACGATAGTGGACCGATTCTCCAAGGTGGCCCACTTCGTGGCCCTCCCGAAGCTCCCGACTGCCCAGGAGACAGCGGACCTCCTGGTCCACCACGTCGTCCGGCTGCATGGGATTCCAACAGACATCGTCTCCGACCGCGGTCCCCAGTTCTCCTCGCAAGTCTGGAGGAGCTTCTGCCGGGAACTGGGGGCCACGGTGAGTCTCTCGTCCGGGTATCATCCTCAGACCAACGGGCAAGCAGAACAGGTCAATCAGGAGGTGGAACAGGCCCTGCGCTGCGTGACGGCTGCGCACCCGGCGGCCTGGAGTACCCATTTGGCCTGGATCGAGTATGCCCATAACAGCCAGCTGTCTTCAGCCACCGGCCTCTCCCCTTTTGAGGTGTGTCTGGGGTATCAGCCCCCGTTGTTTCCCGTGGTTGAGGGAGAGGTCGGTGTGCCCTCGGTCCAGGCCCACCTGCGGAAGTGCCGTCGGGTGTGGCGCGCCGCCCGTTCTGCTTTGCTAAAGGCCCGGACGAGGGCAAAAGCCCATGCAGACCGTCGGCGGACCCCGGCCCCTGCGTATCGGCCAGGGCAGGAGGTGTGGTTGTCCACCAAGGACATTCCCCTGAAAATGGACTCCCCCAAACTACAGGCCCGTTACATCAGTCCCTTTAGGATCCTTAAGGTCATCAGTCCAGCCGCAGTGAGGCCGGAAGCTGAAGCCTCACTGCGGATCCGTCCTGTTTTCCATGTGTCCCGGATAAAGCCGCATCACACCTCACCCCTCTGTGCTCCGGGTCCGGTGCCGCCTCCTGCCCGGATCATCGATGGCGAGCCGGCTTGGACTGTGCGCCGGCTCTTGGATGTCCGTAGGATGGGCCGGGGCTTCCAGTATTTGGTGGACTGGGAGGGGTACGGACCCGAAGAACGCTCCTTGGTGAAGAGGAGCTTCATCCTGGACCCGGCCCTCCTGGCCGATTTCTACCGCCGCCACCCGGACAAGCCTGGTCGGGCGCCAGGAGGCGCCCGTTGAGGGGGGGGGTCCTGTTGTGTGGGCCGCTGAAGAGGAGGTACTGCTGGCCCATCACCACCAGAGGGCGCCCTGTCTGGAGTGCGGGCTCCAGGCACCAGAGGGCGCTGCCGCCTCACAGGAGCAGCCGGGGTGACAGCTGTCACTTATCGCCTATGACAGCTGTCACCAATCATCTGATCAGCAGTGGTATATCAGCAGGACGACATCTCCACCTCTTTGCCGAGATATCGCTCTACCTTGAAGGTACTGTTCTCAGCCGACTGTGTTGTCTTTGTCAACATTAACACTTTGTTACTTTTGTGCGTGAAGTAGCAGACATTCTTCCGACGAGAGGAGGAGGTGGTTTTCCCGCCATACGGGTTGCTGGGTGCACACGCACCCACCTTAACTGTTTTTGTTCCTTGCCAGCAGTACCAGATCTGACACGCGGAGTCAGTGGCCACCTGGGAGTTCGGGACTTGGCGGCTCCAGTATTCCCGGGGTTCGGTGGCGGAGGAAATCGTGTGGTTCCGGTTCTGCTTTGGACAGATGTCTCTTATCTTCGAGCCTGCCCACGTGACACATTGTGTGAATTGACTTCTTGTCTATTGTTGTAATCTGTTGTGTTTGTTGTGCTTTTTGTCACAACAGTAAAGCGTTGTTATTTGGCTACCTCCATTGTCCGTTCATTTGCGCCCCCTGTTGTGGGTCCGTGTTCCTACACTTTCACAACAGCTCTGATCACTTCTGCCGCTTTTTATGATGAAATAATGCTGAATTTATATGGAAATAATTGTTGTACAAAAGCTTCAGATATCTGTTGCTGAGATATATGATGACTGGAGTGCAGTTTGAAGCAGAAATGAGCCATTAATCCGTGAACTGCGTCATCAGGGGGGAACCGATTTTTAGGGGGACCGTTCGGTCGGCGACACCGGCTCTTCATGAAACGGGATTCATCCGGCTCTTCATGAGACAAGCGCATCTGGTAATTCATGTAAGAAGCATAAAAGGGAGAACAGTAATCCACATCATTTCATTACTTCC